>NW_021835951.1:0-2500 GCF_006345805.1 Octopus sinensis | reverse complement strand
TATATACACAGTAAGGCCATGTTTCGCAATGTCAATTAACAAAGCGCAGGGTTAAACATTGTCTGTTGCGGGAATACATTTGGGAGAGCCATGTTTCTCTCATGGTCAGCTTTATGTTGGCTGCTCGCATTCGTTCCACAACGAAAAACAAAAACATTGTGTACAAGGAGGTTTTATAGGATTACTACGTTTCATCATTTTCGAACACGTTAGTATTTCATTTACATACGACTCTCTTTTATGATGGCATTTACATTTTTAGGCGTTTCATGACATTAATTCACACTTAACCAACACCTGTCCTTCGCTCACCTCTATTTCTATCCATTCATCATCAAACCACCAGCCTCATCTTCTATATCCAGCGTACATGACACATCTACCCCCTACATCTACACTCTCATTCTTAAAGTTTACATAAGCGACACGATCGCAACATACACTTTGGAAACTAAGCAACAGATCATTTTATACAACAACAAATTTAATCATAACGCCCATCAATGAAAACATCTCCACCACTGTGTTGTGATTCATCTATTCAGCACAACTACAGTCTTGCCGGTCTGACATATGGTGAGTAGATGCTATTGTTCTATATTTTATAAATTACCCATATTTACTTACCCATGCTTCATTCCCCTCTTGCCTACAGAGGGCATCCATTCTCTTTTAACACAGCATGAAGTTTTGTAACAGCACATCCGCTGCCGTTCGTGGAAAACGAACAGACCCGATTCACCTGCGAACGTTTTACATCGCCTTCCCCGACTATCAAATTCTTACAATTATGAGAACAATAACATGGCTCTTTTCAAGGCAACCTCGCATTCAATTCTTACACCATTCTACGAGGGGGTAGGAACCCCTTTACACAGCTTTCTATACACTTACAAATACATTCATTCGACGTAAACTTATATCAATATTTGCCTGAATAATCATCATAATTCAGTGCAATCATTAACAGTACTTTCAAGCAATTCAGCCCCGAACAACGCCGGGCAATTCTGCTAGTATATATATAAGTTCATCAAAATTTAGATTCAGATGAATATGGTACTTAAGTTAGATGGTGTGATTATAATCAAAATAAGCAATAAGAATATCTTCGGTAATTTGGTACGATCGTTTCACGCTACATCATTTTATTAAACATTGTAAATATTACAACAGCTTTAAAATGTTGGGCAATCGTCAGCCATTTATATTATTATTATTATTATTATTATTATTATTATTATTATTATTATTATTATTATTATTATTATTATTATTATTATCATTATTATTATTACTACTACTACTACTACTACTACTTTTATTATTATTATTACCATTATTACTGTTGTTACTATTTATTCTATCTCTAGCTAACTTTATATCTGTACTATTAAGTCTAGCTATTATGGTAGCCATATTTGGAAGATTAAATGGGTCATATAACTTTGAATTTAAGTCTAAGGTAACGTCTAAGGTAAAGGAGGGTGAAGTTTACCAAATACGTAAATAAATTATCAATTCACCCCCCTAATATACTAAAATCAATAGTGAAAAATATTTCTCGGAGAATTTCAAAATTCTCATCGAATATTGAAACTTTTAACTCTCACTCGAATCATTGCTATTGAGAAAAACAATGATTAGGTTGAGAAGTAGGGATGTGATCCACAGAGGACCAGCTTCATTTTAATGTATGATACATGTTCCTGTGTTGGAAATTATACCTGTCCTAAACAAAATGGCATTACTTTTTGACTCACCCTCGTATATATATATATATATATATATATATATATATATATATATATATATATATATATATATATATAAATTCATAAATAAGGATAATATCGATATTTAAATATCGATATAATCAAGTAGTCAGCATGGGAATAAATACCATACAAAGGTAATAATTTTTTACAACTATAAATAAGGGTGTCTGCTGAAATAGCAGTCAAATCCTTTGTGGCTTCTAGAATCAGGGATTTGACTGCTATTTCAGCATGGTGGTGTCTCTCAGACACCCTTATTTATAGTTGTAAAAAAAGAAAAATATATATATATATGTATATATATATATGGTGGCTGCCCCCTCGTTATCGAGTATGGCCATTGCGCGAAGCTTAATCAATGTTGTTATCGTGCAATGCCTGTGCAAGAATATTTGTTTTAAAGTGAGGAAAGGCTGTGCACTGAGTCAATCCCACTCACTAAGCAACAGCAGCCATAATCCGGAAAGAAGAACAAGTCAACATCATCGGTAACCACTGAGCCGCAGGTTTTATGTCGGAGTTATCCCAGTTACCTGAGTTGCCTTCTCCTAGAAGGATGTCCTAAGAAAGGCTAGGAGTTCTTCACTCCCAATGGTTTAACTGCGCGATCGGGTATTCAGTCCGATTAATTCTATGTCCCCGCGCATGATATAGCCTTATGACATTTATTGGATGGCCGTTGACTCTCAAGAGTTCCTCCACCCTTTGACGGGTTTTGTTTA
>NW_021835950.1:30000-37203 GCF_006345805.1 Octopus sinensis | reverse complement strand
ACATTACATACTACAAAGCCGAAGAAACAACACAAAAGCCGAAACACGGAAGTATATGTGGAAAGGAAAGGAGAAGATGAAGAATATTCTGAATGGAAGCGTCCTAAACAGTCAAGTAAATAAATATGAAGATGGAGATGTTGACAACAAAAGCGAAAGCGACTCTTCTACAGAGTCATATACTATGGCCCCTTCATACAGCAGCTGTGTTAAGGCAAACCTTCCCTTAATACAAACTAAACACATTTTAGCTCCAACGCAGTCGCAATAAAACATTGTTTTCGACAGGAAAGGTCAACGAGAAAAATGAGATATACCTATCTCTTTACTACCCACAAGGGGCTAAACACAGAGAGGACAAACAAGGGTAGACAAAGGGATTAAGTTTGATTATATCGACCCCAGTGCGTAACTGGTACTTAATTTATCGACCCCGAAAGGATGAAAGGTAAAGTAGATCTCGGCGGAATTTGAACTCAGAACGTAACGGCAGACGAAATACGGCTACGCATTTCGCCCGGCGTGCTAACGTTTCTGCCAGCTCGCCGCCTTTTGATATACCTGCTTACGAAAGTATGTAAGGGGTCTAAATCTTTCCTCACGCGAATTTACAACAGGCTTTCCAGAACTTAACGGGAGAAGTTCTCTCAAATGAAAAAGAGAAAACATTTTACGCTTTCCACTCTGGATTCAAAACTAAAAGCTCAGCCAAAATGAAAACGAAAATTGTCATAAATACTCCTGATTTTATATTCATTCCCCGACATAGGTCCAAGAAACACAAGAATGGCAATAAGAGACATCGGAAAAGATGTAGATTCATACCTAGGCGTGTATCTCAGGAAGGCAAAATGGTCAAAGCAGGGCTTCCGAAAAGTGGTGTTTGATGAAAGGGTATCAAAATATTTAATGGCTTTGTAAGTCCTAAATAACACCGAAAGTCTCAGAGTCACACTGGAACTGTGCCCTACAGAAGACGCCCAGCTAACAACATGAGTCTAAAGCTATGCGGTATAAGCCAAAATCGCTACATTTGTTGAAATGAAATTCCACTCAGAACTCAATGCCCGAAAGAAATATAAAGTTTAAGCGAAAAAAAATCGAATAACAAAAATAATATATATATATATATATATAGTGGAAAATGATGAGAAGCACCAGTATAGATATTTAGTTCAATGTACGTTTCGCCATTGCAGTTCCATGAGACTCAGCATTGAATGTACCATGTGTATTTGGATGCCTTACGGCGTCTGGAACATCCTGTGCTGAGCTGTAAATAACGGCTATGTTGAAACGTACGTAACAACGAAATATTTAAACTGGTGTTTATCTTCATTTTCCACTTCATATGGTCTGTATATCATAACTCGTAGCACTTCAAACCACTACACTGGAAGCTGACAGGTTCGTTGATAATCTACGTGAAAATCCAACTCGTACATAGTGTAACTGTATACTCATGATATACATAGATGCATACACATACACATACATTCACACAAACATACATATATATATATATATATATATATATATATATATATATATATATATATATATATATATATATATATGCATTAATATGCATTTGTACATAATATATATATGCACATTATAAATATAAATATGTATATATATATATCTATTATTAAAATAAATATTATATATATATATACATATATGAATTTATATATATATGTTGTATATTATATATATTTATATATATATGTATGTATATATATAATAATATATATCTATATAATATTATATATATTGAGGTCATAACCACCGGAGGGAACATGCATATCAAAGCAACCGAAGGCTGTTGATTTCGAACCTGTTTGGGTATTATCAACTCCAGTGCGGTTAAATGACGCATGTAACTCTGTTAGAATTGTTTATGCATCAGTTAGATCACAAAAACCAAAATAAATTTTCGAGATTGACGAAAATTACATGCATCACACACATATATATAAAACACATAAACATATACACGCGAGCGCTTAAACACATGTGTGTATGTGTTTGTGTGTTTTCTACATGTAATGCGTGTAAGTTTCGTCGATTCCAACTGAACAAAAACGCACATCATAGAAATTTTATTCTGGTTTTTATGATCTAACCGATAGATAAACAATCTGACAGAGTTATCATGCGTCGATTTAACCGCACTGGAGTTGATAATACGCAAGCAAGTTCGAAACCTAGAGCCCTCGGTTGCTTTGATATGCATGTTCCCTCCGGGGGTTATGACCTCAGTATTATCTTAGAGCGAAGTTGCAAATTCATACCAGAATATATTAATAGATACATACCTTCTCACCACATACATACATGCATATATTTACATACATACATACATACATACATACATACATACATACATACATACATACATACATACATACATACATACATGTAGACAGACAGATATACAGACAAACGTTCAAACTGACAGACACACACACACGTATATATATATATATATATATATATATATATATATTATAATATATATATATACCTATGCACAAGCATACACACATATATGCGTATATATAATATATATGAAATGTATATGTGTTTATATGTTATGTATACGTATACGAATGTATGCATATACCTATGCACATTCACACGCACGTGTAATGTATACTGCGTATATATGTTATATTTGTATATATATATATATATATATATATATATATATATATTTATATATTCATATATATATTATATGCGAATGTATTTATACATGTATATATGTATAAGTACACATATGTATGTATGCATGCAGCTAGACACGGAGACACACACACACACACACACACACACACCCACAGGTTGATAGATGTGTCCCCAGTGTTACCCGCCTCCAGCTGACTTTCCCGGCTTCCCCTCCAGTCGATACTATGACGTCACATTATTACACTAAACATCTGTCGATCACATCTAGTCAACTGCATCTCGATTGTGTCATCATCGGTTCTGTAACCATCGCGTTGCACTGACGATGCACCCCGAACGCCTTCGACCCGCCCACACGGCTTACTTAGTCACCGTTTCAAACCCCACCACCACCACCACCACCACCACCATAACTACTGCCAACAGTGCCGAAACCGCCGCCGCCGCCACCGCCACCATCGCCTATGGTGAAAATATTAATGACAAACATATATATATACCCAACCGCGACATTCCCCCATCACCTTGACTAATAACAATGCACCCCACCAATACTAATATTAGCGCATCACCGCTACCACTAGCTCCCGCACCTCGCCTCCACTACGAATGCTAGTCTCGACATCTCACCTCTACCATCACCACCACCCTCAGCATCACCATCGCCACCAATATCACCACTACCAGCATCAGCACCAATACGTTCTATCGCGATCACAACCATCAATACTAGCAGCAAGACCTCATCTCTACCACCAACACTATCGCCAACAACCACCAGTAACAGTACTACGACTAATACCTTACTAATACCACAACTGCTACTATCACCATCATCATCATCACCACCACCACCACCGCCACCGTCGCGGCCACCACCACCACCATCGCAACAGCCATATCACCACAATTACCACAACCACTATCATGACCATCACTATCGCCATCACTACTACCATCACGATCACCATCCTCACCAACATTACAACCACAGCCACTGTCGTATCCATAACTACCACCACCACCACCACCACCACAACCTTCAAAGAACGATCCAACTAAAGTGACGCTATATGGTCACTCCATTGGCTAGAAACAGCAACCAAAATCTTCAAATCATACATTCCGCAGATTTAATACAAGTTAACTGTGCCTAGTTTTCCCCTTATTCTGTTGTACCTGTTTTAATTAACTATTGCATTCTATGCTGATGGAGTTCTTAAGCGGTTCCTTCATTTATTACAGCAAGACTCCACACCAACGCATGTCCATCTCTTCTACATCTACACAGTGATACTCTGTCACTGAATCTGGCGAGTACCAGTAAGATGTGAACTTCAATGACGAGGACTAATAAGACGAAAATATGTACGACGTTATCACTAAATTTTCCAAAGGACAGATTTATTGAATATTGGTTTCAAATTGTGGCACAAGGCCAGCAGTTTCGGGGGAGCTCGGTTGGCATTTAATTTATCGATCCCGAAAGGATGAAAGGCTAGTCAACATCGGCAGAACTTGAACTCAGAACGTAAGGATGGATGAAATGCCCGGCGTGCTAACGATTCTGTTGGCTCGATACCCTAGATGAACTAAATATAATCCGTTGAGATAATGTTTTAATGTCCTTACAGCATGGCCCTCCGTCTAATAAGTAGGGATAAAGGACCAGGTTATTCGTGTCATTAGAGCACCGCTTTCTGTAGCTGTATAGTTCGATGCTATTCCTCAATTATAGAGTGTTTGATAGAATCCAAGCTCGGCTTGTATAGAGAACAGGTTGTTGATCAAGAAGCATGAACTAAAATTTGTGGACAGCATCGTTACAGTAATTGCCTGAACGAGGCATTAGCAAACTCCTCCAGTTCTGACACCAGATTTCACAGCGAGTTAACCCCGGAGCCTTTTCTACAGACGGGTATGGCTGCAAACCAGCAAAGGTTTAATACCTGGGATTTCCATCCCCTAAATGAGTTAACTCTACCCCAGCCTAAAGAGCTCCACCTGCCTAAATGACTTGCTAACTAACCCAGAACTGGGGACCTGACAGGTGCCACTGTTCTAGGTCCCAAACCTAGGAACAATAGGGGCTATGAGGTGTTTCCACATTCCTCAAAACCTTGGAACTGCCGAACCAGAACATCACCACTGGACGCAGTTCCAGTTTATTCCCAGAACACTGCCGGATATTTCAAATTTTGATTAATCAAAGTTTGAGAACCATCGCCCGAACTCTTTTCTCTTGACCAAGATTCATTCTACAAAAAGAAAAAAACCTGGCACTCCGTTAGTTACGACACCGAGGGTTTCAGTTAATCCAATCAACAGAATAGCCTGCTCATGAAATTAACTTGCAAGTGGTTGAGCACTCCAAAGACACACGAACCCTTATGTAGTTCTCAGGGACATTCAGCGTGACGCTGAATGGGACATGCTGACATTTTAAAATACAGGTACTACTCATTGTTACTAGTTGAGCGAACACGAGCGGCAGGAAGTAAAGTGATCTGGTCAAGGAAACAATGTGCCAACGGGAATCGAACTCACAATTTGCGATCGTGATCTGAGAACCCCTAACCACTAAGCCACGCGACTTCACTATAGGATTCACTAACATCAGTCATTAAATCTGTTTTCATCTCTTCATTAACATCACGTTTATCTACAGTACTAGTACGAACAACAACATCACGAACTCTATCGCTTGTCCTCTGAAAATAGCAACTAAATACCACTCAAATCACACACTAAATATCGGAACAAATACTTCATTGCCTGAAAAGATTTAAAAAAAAGTCAGATGGTATGGTCACGGCTGGAATGTTCTTCGTAATAGGCCTGAAGGGTCAAGGCTGACCTAGAACTAAACTACAACACCCTTATCACATCATATTGCGAAGCATTCTTCTTCTTCATCATCTTCTTCTTCTTCCTCTTCTTCTTCTTCTTCTTCTTCTTCTTCTTCTTCTTCTTCTTCTTCTTCTTCTTCTTCTTCTTCTTCTTCTTCTTCTTCTTCTTCTTCAACCACTTCCATTTCTGTTGCTGCTGTTACAACAACAACAACAACAACTACTACTACTACTACTACTACTACTACTACTACTACTACTACTACTACTACTACTACTACTACTACTACTACTAAATTTTGCACCGAGGTGAACAGAAGGAATCCTGACTCATTCTCCCCCTCCATCCCACCTCAACCTCCCTTCCACACCAGGTGAATTTCTGTCCTACGAAGCTACGGGCTTAACTATATTCAGCTCTGCCACAACATACAACACAGCAGCAACAAAAAACATCTGTAGAAGCGTTCCAACCACATGCCAGCTTATACACATACATATGTGTGTGTGTGTGTATTTTCACACACACACACACACATACGTATATGTATGTATGCATATTTATATATATATATATATGCATTTATACCTACATGTATGCATATATATATATATATATGTGCGTATATGTATGTTATATGTACATATGTATGTATAAAACCACACTAGATCTTCCATGCTATAGGTTCCTCTTAAAGATAACACGTACGCACGTCTACGTAGATCACATACATTCATGCATACATTCATATAAGCATATGTATATATATATATATATATATATATATATATATATAATATATATAATATATATATATAATTATAAATATATATATATAAATAATATACATACGTACATATAAATAGATACACACACTTATTTTATCGATCCTTAAAGGATGAATGGCGAAGTCGACCTCGGAGAGATTTGAACTCAGAACGTTAAGCTGGGACAAATGTCGCCAAACATTTTAATTCGGTGCGCCAACGATTCTACCAAGCAGTCCGCTCAAATCCCACAAATATTGTTGTCAACTTCCGTATTATACTAGTAGCAAAGTTTGTACCTGACGATGGCCACATGTTTCACTGTTTTATTTCTATTGTTGTTTGTGGCTAGACCTTGGTCTTATGCAACTACTATCAGACATTCCGTATCTGCTCTTAGTGCTGAGTTTTTCTTTGTTGAATTTCGCCTTGGCTTGCTTCCTCTTGATAAAGTCATATAAAATATTGGTCATGGTGTGTTTTTCTTTCTGTTTTCCTTTAATAAATTCTGGAATTCCGCTTTGATTTTGTATTGCTTCTTTGAAATATTTGTCTTTATCTTAATGCTTTTCTTCAGTGCACCTAATTTCCATTTCATAATTCTATAATCATTTGCATGCAGAAAGAATATTTTCTCTTTGCTTGCTTCTTAATATTTTTTTAAACCGACTCTTGTTATCTTGTGGTAGTTTTCTATTTTTTCAGACCCCACTCTCCTTAGATGGGAATTATAGGTACTTTCTACATATTGCTAAGTTTAGGTAAGATGGCTTCGGATAGTTGTTAAAGTTTGCCAGTTTTTTTTTTTAAATCTCAGTTTTCACTTATTCAAACTTCAAGTTTATGTTGAACCTGTTGTTTAAAACTAGAGAATATATTTCTACTAACTTTT
>NW_021835950.1:7500-12500 GCF_006345805.1 Octopus sinensis | reverse complement strand
AGCATGGAGGCACCATGTTGAGGTAATTTAATCGAATTGGTTTGCACTTATATAAAATTACTTTGAATTACACTAAATGACGTGCGATGGGTCCTCGATGTGGTTGCTTGATCTACTAGAAAGTGCAGCCAAATCTATTTTAGCAACATTAATAAACAAATGATTCAATACAGATAATCCCGTGTTAAAAATTAACAACACAAATATGAACAATAATAATACGAAATATAAATCAACGATCGGAAATCCAAGATGTTTGAGACAAAGACCCATAAAGGTTTTCGAAAGCAAAAATGTTAAAATCTTAAAATAATAATAGTGCACGCAAAAAAAAAAATTATTTTGGAGATTTGAAAATTCTTGCTGTGCAAGAAAAAGAATAGATACAACCGGAGTACACAGTTGGCTTAAAATATCTTACGTAAAACCCCTCAACATGCTAAGTTAGTTATTATAGGGTTCTATAACACGAACGTTTACGAATAAACCAGTCTTAGAAAATCGTTTATTGACAGAAATTTAAGAATTACGATTAATACTCATTTTTGCTAACTGTTTAGACACCATCTTAAATTTAGATAGAAATAAATCTTATGTTTATTGAAAGATTAATGAAAAAAATTATATTAATTACAATTCCAATCACCCGACTGATATTCTATAAAGTTTAACTCTTAATATTAATAAAGATGTGTCTTTATCATCCACTGACGAAACTGCTTTTATTAATGTTCTCATAATTGTATTGAGGCCATTCGCAAAAGTTGTTTCTCACAGCAAACATTTATTTCAGAATAATTCAATATCCAGTTTAAATTTAAGAAAAAATATTAGCAATTAATTTCTTAAATTTAATCTCTTTTCATTGTCCTACGACTCATAGGTGTAGGATTTTAATCAAAACTCGATTAAAAGTAGCTAGACTTGGAAAATATAGTAACCATTTCTTTTCAGAAAGCAAATGCAGTCTATTCCTATCTTGTGAGTATTGTTGCAAAAATGTATATCTTCGTAAGTACTAGCTTATGTTATTAAAGTGCATCTAGATACTAGAAGTGCGTTCAAATCTCATACCGCTATAAATCAATTCAAGACGCGCTTTTCGTAACATAATTCTTTTTCTAGAAAAGTATTTTGGCAACATTTTCCCGAATATAAATCGTTCTTGAAAGCATTTTTTTCAGTTGCGTTTAAAGTATAACAAAGGTTTATCCCTAAACATGTACCTTTATGTAAGGAGAGCACCATTCCACCCCAAATTATGTTGCAAACTGTGTATAACTGAGAAGATTTTGTATTTTAATTCAAGACACGCATAACGCCAGTTCAAAGTGGTCTCGGTCACTGAATTCCTGAATGCACACACCTAAATACTAATTATGCTATTGATTACCTCACAGTGATTAATCTTTCTGATTTTCCTGATCAATTTAGTTCTACACAACCATTATTCGATTATGTACTTAAATTGTTTTCGGGTACTTTTCATTTTGACTTTCCCTTTTTACATTTTACTTATTTCCATTGCACGATTACAGCCTTATTTGTCGTTTGGTATTTTCTTTTTCTTCCATCACACTTCATAAATATTCTTTTTATTTTGTCAGCTGTCGTCCCATTTTGTTTACAATCGTTTACTTATGCAAGTCCAGGCATCGCTGTGTGGTCTCGGTTTGCAATTGCGTGGTTTGCAATTTCGTGGGTTCAATTCTACTACGATGTACGTTGGACACGTGCTATCTGCTATACCTTCGAGCCAACTAATGTCTTTCTGAGTGGATTTATTTGACGGAAACTGTGTGGAATCTCGCCATATATATATTATGTGTGTATGTTTGTGTTTGTGTTTCCCGTCACACAACGCTTCACAACCGACTTTGGTTTGTTTACATCCCCTTAAACTAGCATTTCGACTAAAGAAAACCCACAGGATAAATAGAAGATTTAAAAAAGTGATGGAGTCGAGTTGTTCGACCATCTTCTCAAGAAGATGCCCCATAGGAGATGACAAAACATACACACACACACGCGAGCACACACACACACACACACACACACACATATGTGCGTGTGTATTTGTGACATGTGCATGTGCGCGCGTGTGTGTATATAAGCACAAATATACGCATCGTTTACATTCTCATCAATTCTTTTTCCTGTATCATCTACTTTTCCCTGTCAAATCTACATCGCAATCTCTTTGAATACTAGAACTGCAGTGAGAAGCATTAAGTTGCTTCAGTCTTATCCGATCGGAACTCCAGTTATTCAAGAGATTTCAATGCATGATTTTAAATATCTCACTTGTAGATTCGAAACGAAAATCACGGAGTGATTAACCGCATGCGTTTCAAGGCGCAATATATTTCACACTGTATGTATGTATGCATGTATGCATATGTATGTATGCATGTATGCATGTATGCATGTATGTATACATATATGTATATATATTACATGGAAAAATACGAGCAAGAGAAATAATATTCTTAAGATTATAAACCTGGAAAATTACAGGACAAGATATTACATGTGGAAACGTTCAGGACAGCTTGTTATATCTGGTAAAGTACAGAAGAAAATTTTTTACTTAAAATATTGTAGTTAAAGATTAAATTTCAAATTAAATATTTAGATTTAGAAAATGTTAACTTTTATTAAAACTAAAAATTTTATTACAAGTTATTACTTCTTTCTGTTACTACTTGTTAATTCTATTAAAAATTAAAAAATAACTCAAAATATTTTTTGCACTTTAAAAATATCCATTTAAAAAAATTTTAATTAATTAGAAATTTGAAAATAGGCTATAAAAAATAATAGTAGTACAAAATTAGTATGTACAATAATAGAATAATACAAAAACTAATCATATATTACAGTAAAATCTACCTATAACAACAAATCCACAGTAAAACTTGCTTGAGTTATTGCCTAAGTTATTGCCAAGTCTTCACATTTGTAGTCTTGACCCTATTTTTTAAATAATGAATTTGCCTATCATATATACTATTCTACTTTGCATAAACTTTTACCTATATTGGTATTTCTGGCTCTCAGTTTTTAAGTATTCTATTTTGTTAATATTTTAACAAAATGATGGTACCTTTATTAATTATAATGTTACTTTATAAATTAAAATCAAATAATTTTTAATATTCAAATTTTATCCTTAGCTGCAATATTTTAAATAAAATTTTTCTTCCGTACTTTACTAGATGTAATAAGTTGTCTTGAACTTTTCCAAGTGTAATAACTTGTCCTGATGTAATCCATGTATTTTCCAGGCTATGCTATCATGCTAATTAATAATGTATGAAATGTGTCACGTACCGGTGTCGGTGATAATATTTTTACTTAACTCAATGATACCGGTGTCATATATTAAAAGTCCCCTTATAGAACTATATTCCTAAAAAAGGTATGGAACTATACTATCACCCATAAATTTGAGAAACAAATACTATTAACATTTTCTGTTAAAACGAATTTGCATGAAATTTCTCGAATTGATCTCTATCATTTAACCTTAATTAAAATATAGTTTGTTTTTAAAATAAAAAAACAATTATACTTAAATCCAATTTTTTATCTTATATCTTTTCATGATATTTTACCTCACAAATTTTTGATACAAGTTTTTGTTGCATGGAACCATTTTATGAAACTCTTCAAGCTATCTTCTATCATTGAAGCTAAGATAAATATATTTCGATTTTAAAATAAAAAAATTTCGATTTAAACTTGATTGGTGGTGTTACTTACTCTTCTATAACGATGCTACAAATTTTGATGCAAACTTTTTTCTACTGAATCAAATCACAATTTTCTATGCCAAAATATAGCTAGGGACCAGTCCTCGTCAAAAATGTCAACAGTTTTCAATTTGGCTAAGAACTGAATTAGCGATAAAATCCGAAGATACTACAAGTGAGCAAATTGCGGCCTTAAGAATATTATTCAACTACTACCGCGGTATATATATATATATTATATATATATATATATATATATATATATTATATATATATAAATATATATAAAAAGAAAGAGAGAGATGTATGAACATATACGTATGCATATGTATATAAATATATATATATATGAGCATTTATATATGTGTGTGTGTTTGTGTGCGTATTCGTGCGTGCATGCAAACGTACGTATCTAAATGTTCCGACACACACACACACATACGCACACAGAGTCACACACAACAGGTGTGTTACCTGGACACACAGACATGCCATACATCTATCTGAATATGTTTTAACTTCATTAGATTCTCGTTATAGTCACTTTTTGATTTCCATAAAACCTATTTCATTATTCAAATGAGACATTGAATACGGTGAAAGCTATATATACTAACCTTCCCACATGCAAAAACACACACACACTCATACACACATTCATACACACACTCACATACGCAGAGACACACAAATTCACGCAGATACTCTGACACACACAAAACACGATAGGAAAGCATTCATACACATGTATATAGACATATAAATACATTTATAAGCAAGGCGTATGTATATATATATATATATTTGCAGATATATGTGTATGAGTGTGCATACATCCATTTATGCATATATGTGTGTGTGAATGTGTTGTATATATATATATATATATATATATATATATATACATATATATGTATTTATTTCTATGTATGTATATATATATTACAACGCAACAGATATATTTAAAACCATATATGAGAATAAATATGTATATTTGTGTATGTGTATTTGTACATGCAAATATGTGTATTGGGGTATATGTATCGACATATATATATAAATACATTTATAAGCAAGGCGTGTATATATGTATGTGTGTGTGTGTCTGTATATATAGATGTATATGTTCATACATATACATCTATACACATATTTGCACATATTTATATATGGTTTTATATACATATTTGTTGGGTTGTAATATAAATATATACATACATAGAAATAAATATATATGTATACATA
>NW_021835950.1:0-2500 GCF_006345805.1 Octopus sinensis | reverse complement strand
CCCGAGTTGACATCTGCTCTTCTCTCCATTTTGGTGAACTCATTTCACCCTTTTTCGATAGACTCGTGACTGGTGACGAAAAATGGATCTTCTATCGAAATTTTAAACGTCGTAAATAGTGTCTTGGTAAAAGGGAAAAAACTCAACCACAACCGAGAAGGAAACTTCATAGAAAAAAGGTTCTTCTCTCTATCTGGGGGGATTGCAAAGGAGTAATTCACTTTGAAGTCCTAATGCAACAATCAATGCTCAAGTCTACTGTCAGCAATTAGAGCATTTGAACGAGGATTTGAAGAAAAAAAGACCCGCTATAGTGAATCGAAAATGAGTGATGTTTCACCAGGACAATGCGTGACCTCACACTGCAAAGAAGATCGAAGAGCTTGGTTGAGAAAAAATTCCTCATCCACCTTATTCTCCCGACCTTGCTCCTTCAGACTACCATTTTGTTTCGTAGTTTACAGAATCATGTGGGGGACGTAACTTTCGCAAGCCAGGAGGAGGTCGAAACTGACATTTCAGAGTCCTTCTCTTTGAAACCAAAAGAGTTTTACATTGATGGGATTAAAAAGCTTGTAAATAGATGGAAGGAAGATATCATAGATAATCAGGGAAAGTACATTGATGATTAAATTTCAATTAAATATAACATTTGATCACTTGTTTTTCTTTATTCAAAATTCGGACAGAACTTATAAATTTGGTGGGAGGGGGCTAATCGATTTCATCGACACCAGTACTCAACTGGGGCTTATTCTATCGAGGCAAGGTCGACCTCAGCGGAATTTGAAGTCAGAACATTAAGACAGACGAAATGCCGCCAAGCATTTTGCCCGACGTGCTAATGATCCTGCAAGATCGCCACCCTAATAATAATGATGATGATGATGATGATGATGATGATGATAATAATAATAATAATAATAATAATAATAATAATAATAATAATAATAATAATAATAATAATAATGATAATAATAATAGGGCTTCGAATATTTTACCCCAGTGTCACTTTGATGGCATGAACTGCTCTCTCACTCAATAATAATAATAATAATAATAATAATAATAATAATAATAATAATAATAATAATAATAATAATTTTCTCAATGAAAAAGAACCTCTATCCCGCCACTACGACTAAGAATGAGCTTATGTTACACGTAATTACCTATTTGCAGTTAGTCGGAAAAGATAATCGCAAAACTAAGTACTATAACCATAGATATTTAATATCAGCAGTAACGAGATACGAACCAGTGACCAACATAGTTAGATGAGCACTTAACAAATGCCTCATACTGAGAAGCACCTTTAGTCTTCACGGCATAACTGTCTGTGACGTTAAAACTGCAGGGAGTTTCATGGCATTTACATTCCGCTCACATTTTCTTAATGCAAATATATAACTGAAAACTTAATACATGCGACTAAAGTTTAAGTAAACTATTATAAACTCAATGCTTAATGTTAGATTAGGAAAACACGAAGAATTACTCTGAAGAATTACAGCTAATCATATTTTCTTTCGACAGAACTAAGCAGTGTTTAGTGATGTAAACTTGTTCTTCCGCAGTTTACATTATAGCACGAGATATTTTGGAGTTCCATCAACACAAAATGGTCACTACTAATGCTTCGCGCTCATTTCTTACTTCTGGAAACAACATGGGGCTACGTAGCTAATTGAGTAACAGTATACTTACACTTAAAACAACTGATGTATATATACGTGTACGTATATATATATATATATATATATATATGTGTGTGTGTGTGTGTGAGTGTGTATATGTATGTATATATATATGTATATATATCCTCTTATATACACATGTGCGTGTATAGGTGTGTGTGTATGTGTGTATCTATAGATGTATGTATGTGTCTATATACGTACGTATATTATGTATATATATGCATGTATTTATGTGTGAGCATATATATACATATATGTGTGTGGTGTGGTGTGTGTATATATATACTGTATGTATATATAATATATATATATATAGATATATATATATATATATATATATATATATGTATGTATGTATGTATGTATGTATGTATTAAAGTGGCAGTGGCTAGATGATAAGATATGAATGATAAACTTTAATAAAAATCAACAAAAAGAAAAAAAAACATATATATATATATATGAAGTTGGGGAACAAACATTCAGAGATTTAATCTTGAAAGAAGGCCAATGATAGGACAATAATGTGGGCAAGGGAAGTTGATGCCAACTGAATTCCTCATAAACACCGAAATCCATGGAATATTTTTAAGTGTTCTGTACCTCGATCTTTTATTTTTTGTCAGTCAGTTTAAAGTGGAGGTAATGTCGCGGAGGAGGAGGTGTCGTACAGATGTTGTGATGTAGTTATGTCTTGAAGTTAGTGTCGTGGTGGTGGTTGATGGTGGTGGTGGTGGTGGTGTGGTGGTGGTGGTGGTGGGTGTGGAGAGGTGGGTGGTAGTGGTGGTGGGTGGTGGTAG
>NW_021835949.1:25000-40768 GCF_006345805.1 Octopus sinensis | reverse complement strand
CTGTATGAGTATTGTTTGTTGGAGGTATATGTAGGCATCTGTGCTGGTGTGTGTGTATGTACGTGTGTATGTGTGTGTTGCGTTTATTGTGTGCGTATGTACGTGCGTGTATGTGTATGTGCGTTGTGTGACCGTGGAGATGTGTGTCAGGTTGTGTTCATTTGATTGTGTGTACTACGCGCGTGTGCTGAGTATGTGCGTGTATATGGCTATGTGTGTGTGTCTAAAGGTATGCGTGTCTGTGTGTGCATGGGGTTGGATGGGATAGGTTTCTGTGCATTCTTTGCGTGTGTGTACGTTTGTGTACGTGTGTGTGTGCACGGGCATATGTGTGTGTGCACGGGCATATGTGTGTGTGCACGGGCATATGTGTGTGTGCGCGTGGGTGTGTGTGGGTGTGTGTATTTGTGTATGTATGCGTGTGTGTATGTGTGTGGAAGTATGTGTGCGTATATGTGCATGTATGTTGTATGTGTGTGGTGTGTTGGAGATGTGTGTGTGTTCGTGGATACGTGAGTATGTGTTTGTGTATAAGAACAATAATTTATAAAAATAATAAGATAATAAAAAATTTAAACACTAAAAAAACAAAAAAATTATAAAACAATAAAATAATAAAATAAAAGACGTAATAGCACGTGAGGAAAGAAAATGAAAAAAGACAAAGAAAAGAAAATAAGAAAAAAATAAAAAAAAAGGAAGAAATAAGAAATAAAGTTGCTTGTTGCGGGTGGTGGAGACGCAGTCACTAAGAGGAGGGGGCTGTGTTGAGTCCGTGCGGGATATTAGTCTGTAAAAGTGAAAATAAACGTTGCTCCAAGTGAAGCCTGGATTGTGGAGGTCCGTTGTGTGGGGCGAGACCAAACACAGAGATGTCACCGGGGAAATGGTTGGCCGAGCACAAGTGACGGGCGACGGGAGAATTGGTACGCAGCCGATCATCCCTTAGATGTTCGGCGAACCGGTCGGCCAGTCGGCGGCCCGTCTGTCCTACATAAAGCAGAGGTTGCATTTTATGCAATAGATGAGACCAGACGAAGTGCACGTAAAAGAATGTCTAATGCGTACAGTTCGCTGGTTGGAGCCGGTGACAGCAGTGGTGTTGGTGATGAAGGGGCAGGTGTTGCAGTGGGAGCTGGAACACGGGAAGGATCCATGTGGGGCTGAGGGGAAGAGAAGAGGGTGCTATGGACCAGGAGATCGCGTAGATTCCGGGCTCGTTTGAAGGATGACGAGTGTGGGTTGGGGAAAATGGGGCGGGTCGTGGGATCGAGCTGGAGACGACGGAAGGCACGTAGTATCCTCCGACGAAAGGGTAGAGTGGAGGGGTGGAAAAGGAGGGGAAAGGGGGTGCGGTTAGTGGGTTGGTGAGAGGAGTGAGAAAGGGCGGTGGTGCGGTCGATTCGACGATAGCGGGCAAGGGCGTTCAAGACCAGGGTTGGGGGGTATCCTCGATGCCTGAACAGGCGTGCCCGGTACTGAGACTGGGTCTCAACATCCTGGTCGCGGCTGCACAAGCGTCGAAGGCGGAGGAACTGGGAGTAGGGGATGGCCTGTTTGGTGTGGAAGGGATGGGAGGAGGAGAAGTTGAGATAGAGGTGGGAATCCGTGGGTTTGAAGAAGGCGGAGTTGGTGAGAGAGTGGGAGGGTGGTCGATGCTAAGAGAGATGTCAAGGAAGTTAACAGAGGTATTGGAGATGGTAGAAGTGAATTGGAGAGAATTGGTGGAAGTTAGAGAGGAAAGAGATGAAGTGGCAGAGTTGTTCGCGGGAGAGGGATGTGGCGCCTATGCAGTCGTCTATGTAGCGACCGTATAGCTCTGCGGTCGGCTCGGAGAATTGGGAGAATGCTTGGGCCTCAATGTAGCCAACAAAGAGATTGGCAAAATTGGGGACCATTCTCATTCCCATCGCGACCCCAGACACTGTTCGTACATTTCCCCGGCGAACGTAAAACAATTGAGGGTGAGGACGAGCTCTGCTAAGCGGAGAAGGGTGGGGTGCTGGGGTAGAGGTCGCTTCGACGGTCGAGGAAGTATTGGAGGGCTAAGAGACCGTCGTTGTGGGGAATCACAGTGTAAAGTGATTTGATGTCTAAGGTAAAGAGGAGGTGTGAGGGGCTGGGAGGGAAGGAAAAGGAATTGAAGAGACGAAGGGCGTGGTTAGTGTCATGTATGTGAGATGGGAGGGCAGAGACAGGATGCGGTCGAGGTATAGGGAAATGCGATCGGTGGGAAAATTACAGGTGGAAACGATGGCGTGGCCAGGGTTATTGCGTTTATGAATTTTGGGAAGGAAATAGATGGTAGAGGTTCGGGGTGTACGGACGATAAGGTTGGTGACGGTGGGTTGGAAAGCAGAAGAGGAGATGAGGTCGTGGATGGTGGAGGACACTCGCTGTTGGTAGGAGGAGGCGATAGAAGAGGGGATTTTGAACATGGCTGAGCGCTTCCTCCCTGTATAGGTACGCTCGCCACACCACCACTGCTCCGCCTTTGTTTGCGGGTTTGATGACAATGTCATTGCGGCGACGGAGGTTGCGAAGGGCAATCGATTCAGCCCGAGTGAGGTTGTCTCGGAGAAGTCTTCTTTTAAAGTTGAATTGGTTGACCAACGCATTGCAGTCGTTCACGAACAAATCTAGGCTACTGAATTGGCCTGGGGGCGGCGTCCAGTTGGATGGGCGGCGCCCCAGCTCCAAAAAGCAATCCTGATTGTCGTGACGCTGTGGGGACGCGTGGGAAAACGCGCAAAAGTTTGGGGTGCCGCAGGAACTGGTTGACTTCGGTCCGGGTCTCAAATTCGTCACAGTGGCGCGTGAGAGGCATGAAGCGGAGTCCCTTACTGAGGAGAGAGCGCTCGACAGCGGAGAGGGGGAGATTGGGGGGTATATTGACAACAGTGCCAGGAAGCAAGGTAGTGGGATGAGTGGGGTCAGGAAGAAGGGGTGCAGAGGTGTGGGGAGGAGAGTTGGAATAGTTGGGTGAAGATGGGGTAGGCGTAGGAAGGTCAGTGTGGGGTGTGTAAATTTACAACATAAA
Source organism: Octopus sinensis (assembly GCF_006345805.1). Lineage (NCBI taxonomy): Eukaryota > Metazoa > Mollusca > Cephalopoda > Octopoda > Octopodidae > Octopus > Octopus sinensis. Next base: position 37,728 of record NW_021835949.1, on the reverse strand, counting down.
ATGTACGAAAAACTACACTTCTTGCAAACAATGTGACAACAGAAATGAACGGACCGGTACCCGACGAAAATGACGACCGTCAAAATAATGGGCCGGGCGTTGTTCCTCATGTCCCGCAAATAAAACCCAAAAGACATAAATGGACAAGTCAGGAATACATTTCTATCCTACACGCTTACTTTACAGCAGTGCTCTACCCAAAGAATGAAAATACAACAACACATACATACAAAATATGGAAGAAAAATAACATAAATAAAGACCTGGATACAACAATGAACCCTAATAAACTAGCAAATATACGGAGATATATTCTCAACGCAAAAAAATATCAGAAATAGAAATAGAACATTTAAAAGAAAAATTACATCAGGAAAATGTAGATAGAAGCCACACAACAATGCCAAATAATATAAACATTGAAACAGTAAAACACGAAGACAAACGTAACATTTCCAACAAAACGATGTAAACAACAAAAAAAAAAACCCAGACCGTAAGGATACATAATAATACACGACAAACAGCAAGCCAAAACAACACAAACAAACATACGGATGAGATAGAAAGCGACACAAATCTAAAACCTGGAAACAACAAAGGAGAGCCTAATGATTATGAAACTATAAAAAGTAGAATAATCAAAGAACTGAAAACCACAGAGCTCAAAATGGACCACCGACCATACCTCCCAAAAATTAAAATAGACAAAACAACAACATCAATTATAAACAACATAAACCTAGCCGTCACGGAACTAATAGCCACTGAACCAAAAAGCGATATCACTGAGCTAAATGACTTAGTATACGCAGCAGCCACTGCAGCCACAAAAGATGCTGGATACTCACTCAAACCCATCCAAACAGGAGTACCACCACCCAAACAAACCCTGTGGATAAATAACATCCAAAACAAAATACAAAAAATGAGAAAAGATATGTCGATTCTTAATGAAATCAGTAGACAATCAACGCTACTGAGCAAGAAAAAGAAAACAAAAATACTCCGAAAATACAACACCACAGAAAAAGATTTACCCGAGATAAAAGAAAAGCTGAAGCAAGATATCCTTGCCAAAGCACAAAGGATCCGCCGGTACGAGAAACGCCAACGTTTCTTTGAACACAACAAACAGTTCAACTCCAACCCCAAAAAGTTCTACCAAGAACTTGGCAAAAATAAAATAGAAATCACTGCAGCACCAACGGCAGAATTAGTGGAAGAATTCGGCGAACGAACAACCAAAAAAAAAAAGGGGTATTAAAACAACAAACTCAGAATCTGAGCAACTTTGGACCCCCATAACAACTGAAGAGGTCACCCAGGCACTGTAAAGACTAAGCAACTGGAAGGCACCTGGGCATGACAATATCCCCAACTTCTGGTTGAAATATCTAACAGGAATACACAAAAAGCTGGCTGAAAACTTAACAACATACTGACAGAGCCAGAGACAATGCCTGAATGGCTCACGAAGGGGAAAACCATCTTAATTCCCAAATCAAATGAGACAGCAAAACCAGAAAACTACAGACCAATAACCTGTCTCCCTACAACGTACAAAGCATTTACTGCAGTAATATCGCAAAGATTGAACAAGCACCTGGACGAAAACAACCTGTTCCAGAAGAGCAGCGAAAGGATGCCGCAAAGGCTCATATGGCTGTAAGATCAACTAATGATCAATAAAGCCATAACTGAAGACAGCCACAGAAGGTAGAAAGGCCTCAGTATGGCCTGGATCGACTACAAAAAGGCGTTTGATAGCATCCCCCAAACATGGATCCTCGAAACACTAGCCATGAACAAAGTTGCACCAACAATTATAAAGTACATAGGACACTATGAATAAATGGCAAACTGTGCTACAGCTCCAAACAAAAGAGGGACTTGTGAAAACCAAAACCATCCCCATTAGAAGAGGAATATTCCAGGGAGATACGCTCTCTCCACTCCTTTTCTGCTTGGCACTGTCACCTCTATCGGATATGCTAAACAGAACTGGATGCGGATATAAATGTTACGGCAAAAAGATCAGCCGTCTTTTGTATATGGATGACCTAAAACTTTACGCTACAAATGACAAACAGCTGGAAACACTACTAAAGACAGTTCATGGATTTACCAAAGAAATAGATATGAAATTTGGATTAGAGAAATGCGCCAAAGTAACCCTGAAAAGAGGAAAACTAAATAAGAGTAGCAACATCACACTAGATAAAACCAATAAATTAAAAGAATTAGACCAAAGCCAAACTTACAAATACTTAGGAATCCATGAACTAGATAAGACACAACACACACAAATGAAAGAGAAAATAAAAAAGAATATTATAGACGAGTTAGATCAATACTAAAACCAGAGCTCAATGCTAAGAACAAGATAATAGGTATTAACACTTTAGCTGTCCCAGTTATAAGTTACAGCTACAATATCCTTAACTGGACACTAAATGAACTAATCAAAATACCCTTTTACCCTTTTACTTGTTTCAGTCATTTGACTGCGGCCATGCTGGAGCATCACCTTTAATCGAGCAACTCGACCCCAGGACTTATTCTTTGTAAGCCCAGTACTTATTCTATCGGTCTCTTTTGCCGAACCGCTAAGTGACGGGGAAGCAAACACACTAGCATCGGTTGTCAAGCAATGCTAGGGGGACAAACACAGACACACAAACACACACACATACATATATATACATATATACGACAGGCTTCTTTCAGTTTCCGTCCACCAAATCAACTCACAAGGCATTGGTCGGCCCGGGTCTATAGCAGAAGACACTTGCCCAAGGTGCCACGCAGTAGGACTGAACCCGGAACCATGTGGTTGATTAGCAAGCTACTTACCACAGAGCCACTCCTGAGGAAAACAAGAAAAATAATGACAGGATCTAGGATGCATCACCCAAAATCTACTAGGCACTGCACACATCCTACGCAGAACACTTTCCATACAATACCCGTCAGAGCATCACAACAAATCACAGCACATACCCAAGGCACACAGAGCTGCCCTCGGTAGTGAATTGAAGGCACGATATAAAAAATATGCTACTGAATAATAATAATAATAATAATAATATAAAAATTAAATAATACGGCGATTATCTAACAAAGGGATGGACATTTTTGTGATATAATTATTAAATAACTAGTAGATATAATTAGTATAATAAAGTGGTATATTTATTATTAAAAATGTAGAAAATAAAAGATTGTAAAAGCAGAGAAAATAATACTAACAAACAGAAACTAAATAAAAGTACATAGAGAGAATGTTTATGAAATACAGGGATTGATAAGTACGAGAAATACTAACAATATTAAATTTAGTGGATGGAAATTCATGCAAAAAAACCAAGTCTAGGCATAATGCAAGGGAGAGAACAATCAAGAAATCATTATTATTTAGCTCCCTTCATCTGTGCATTGATTTTGAAAACTCTTGTAGCCTCTCAAAATGCAGATCACCACCACTTTGCAGTTTACTTCTAAGCAAATATTTAAGAAATTCATAAAAAGTATGGAGTACAATGAGAATAATATTAGTATAAATAAAGAAGACAGTTGTCTCATAGGAAAAGAAAGATTTATTAAGATATTAGGCGCAGGAGTGGCTGTGTGGTAAGTAGCTTGCTAACCAACCACATGGTTCCGGGTTCAGTCCCACTGCGTGGCATCTTGGGCAAGTGTCTTCTGCTATAGCCCCGGGCCGACCAATGCCTTGTGAGTGGATTTGGTAGACGGAAACTGAAAGAAGCCTGTCGTATATATATATATGTGTTTCTTTGTGTGTCTGTATTTGTTCCCCTAGCATTGCTTGACAACCGATGCTGGTGTGTTTACCTCCCCGTCACTTAGCGGTTCGGCAAAAAAGAGACCGATAGAATAAGTACTGGGCTTACAAAGAATAAGTCCCGGGGTCGAGTTGCTCGATTAAAGGCGGTGCTCCAGCATGGCCGCAGTCAAATGACTGAAACAAGTAAAAGAGAGAAGAGAAAGAGATATTAGGAAATAATTATTACATAATTTTGGTATAAGAAAAGGAAGATCATATATTTATCCTTTATAGAGACAGAGTTTCCGAAATATAAAGCTGGATATCCTGGGAGGGAGCCACTCAATTAGAGCGAGCCCAATACGCAACTGATACTTAATATATCACTCCCGAAAGGATGAAAGGCAAAGTCGACCTCGGCGCAGTTTGAACTTGGAACGTAGCGGCAGACAAAATACCTATTTCTTTACTACCCACAAGGGGCTAAACACAGAGGGGACAAACAAGGACAGACAAAAGGATTAAGTCGATTACATCGACCCCAGTGCGTAACTGGTACTTAATTTATCGACCCCGAAAGGTTGAAAGGCAAAGTCGACCTCGGCGGAATTTGAACTCAGAACGTAGCGGCAGACAAAATACCTATTTCTTTACTACCCACAAGGGGCTAAACACAGAGGGGACAAACAAGGACAGACACACGGATTAAGTCGATTACATCGACCCCAGTGCGTAACTGGTACTTATTTAATCGACCCCAATTGGATGGAAGGCACAGTCGACCTCGGCGGAATTTGAACTCAGAACGTAACGGCAGACGAAATACGGCTACGCATTTCGCCCGGCGTGCTAACGATTCTGCCAGCTCGCCGCCTTAATAGGGCTGGATATCAACAATAAAAATAATAACAACATTAAATTAATGATTATAGGTTCAAATATATAAGTAAATAGGGAATAGGTAGTAATATAGGATAAGATTAGTATAATTCAGTATTGTAGAATGGGATAGATTAAAGTATATGACGTAAATAATCGGAAAAAAAATATTGATATGCAATCATTAAAATATTGTTTAAAATACATAATTATAGTTATAATACAGGTAGATACGCTAAAAATTACTTTTATACCTAAATATCTTATAAACATTGTTAGTATTTAAATATGTTCAAAGTATGAATTGTTTTATTGAAGATGATGCAATTGACAATAAAAATAGTTAAATATTATTACATGGAGTATAAATGATTATTATTAGTGAAGAAGTGAAATAACAATAAAGCTATCATTTGTATTTATGCAGACATGAAAATCACTCATTTATGAATAAATGAATTTATTCATAAATTTATTTATTTATTTATAGATAACATAAAATAATATATATATTATAAAATAAATTACGCGTACATGTTTTAATTTATGAAACAATCTATTGTGATATTTGAATTTTTCTATGGTTAAGTAAATTTCTCCATACTATTTTTCTCGTCATTTATAAATTCACACACATACTCACACACACACAAACACACACAGGCACGAACGCAGACACATACACACACACACACGCATGCATACTGATGCACAAATATATCTGCATATGTGTACATTTGCATTCTCGTATTTTGAACGATGTACATAGATGCCATGCTTGGGTATGTGTATGTATGTATGTATGTATGTATGTATGTATGTATGTATGTATGTATGTATGTATGTATGTATGTCAGGTCACTTTCGAGTGCTACTGGTAACATGTAATTACTTATATATTTGAACCTATAATCATTAATTTCAAGTTGTTCATATTCTTCTTGATGATATCCAGCTGATATCCAGCCCTATATTTTGGAAATTCTGTCTCTATAAAGGATTACAATATGATTTTCTTTTTCTTATACCAAAATTATGTAACAATTATTTCCTAATCTATTAATAAATCCCCCTTCTCCTCTTAGAAAACCCTCTTATTAATTTATATTCATATTATTCTCATTGTACTCCATACTTTCTATGAATTTCTTAAATATTTACTTATAGTTTCATGTCTAAAATTTAATATTTATCATATTTCTCTTGTTGGTATCCATCCCTGTATTTCGTAAACATTGTCTCTAAATACATTTATTTGGTTTCAGTTTGTTAGTATTATCGTTTATTTTCTACAGTTTTAGTAATAAATATACCACTTTCCTTTTTTTTATACTAATTATATCTACTAGTTATTTTATAATTATATCACAAAAATTCGCTTCCGTTTTTATAGATATTCGTATTATTTTATATTAATTTTATTATTATTATTATCTTCCACAACTTCTAACGTTCTGTTTAAAGATTAACTTTGCGATTTTGGAACTTGATGTCGAGACATTAATATGTAACAAAGATATTAAAAATTTTACCTGAGGATGTAGTTTACAATCAACCATCCATCCATCCAACCATCCATCCATCCATCCACCTATCCATCTATCAATCTGTCTCTTTTAATACTTTGCATGTACCCTGTCTTCGCGTTGTTGTTTCTTTTTCTTGTTGTATATATATATATATAATATATATTTATATCTATATATATATTATATATATAAATTAGAGAAAAAACCCTATTATGCAATTCAAACAACGATAGACATAAACCAAATCATAAAGAAAACATAAAATATATTATAAAACATTTATATATATTATATATTTATATTGTGAAATTTGATTTAATACTAAATTGAATTTTTCCCTGTATGTTTGGAGTTATACTCCCTAATATTATTATTATTATTATTATTATTATTATTATTATTATTATTATTATTATTATTATTATTATTATTTCTTCCGAAGTGGGCGGATGTGTTTTCCCGAAGCTCGTAAGCTTTTGCACCATTTCTGCCTGAAACTTCGGAAAAAGTTTAAATATTTTTGTATATTTGTGTGGCCAAGCCAACTAACTTCTTGTGGAGCTAGTTGGTTAGGCAAATTTTCCCCTATTAGGGGTAAAATTTTCGTTTGAACTTTTAAATTTTTGCAAACATTCACATTTATTTTACAAAAAAATGTCGTTGAAGAGAGCAATTAGCTGTTCCCTTCTTCAAACATCACACCCTCCACAAACACAGACAATTTCGAAAACGGCTCCAAACCGCCCATTTCGTGCCTTAAAAGGCAAACAAGAAAATTGGAAAGAACGTGCCTGCGCGTGCAACGTTCCAAATGAAAGTGTAAACGAAGGCGTCACTTTTGATGTCTTTCAAGATTTCCCTGCTCTTCCCTCCACCATTACTCCAGTACCGGAGAAGGAGAGAAAGAGGACCAGCAACGACACCGACACCACCACCAGCAACGACACAAAAAGTGAAAGTCATCGTAAGGGTTTCGCCTCCGCTGCAAAACAGAGCTCGGAGGAAATAAAAGTTACGATGGAAGAAATTAAAAGTGCAAAAGAGTTGTTGAGGAAACAGGGAAACAGTGTTTTCCTCAATACACGACAACAACTAATAAATGACACAAATATAAAAACAATCATCTATAGGATTTTCGAAAGAAATTGAGCAATGCAGCACCACAAAAACTAGAGATAGCTCTAAAGCCCATATGGGGTCAAAAGAGCTATGTGACCAAAGGAAAGCGGTTTGGAACCGTGGAGGTTCGATTCCCAACGGAGGAAGAGGCAAGGAAGCATGCTATTTCGCCCTTGCAAACAGAAAATTTGTTGCTCGTACCAACATATCTTGGTCGACGAGTAACAAAAATTTTAATTGACCAGGTGCCGCCAGAGCTAAGCATATCTTGGCTAGTGGCTGCTGTCATCTATAACATAGAGGACACTGCCACTATTCTGGAAGTGCACAGGTTGCGAGAGCGGAACTGGTCAGGTATGAGGGTGCAGCTGCTGGTGAAAATTCAGCAGGAAAATATAAATGCCATACCCGACTCGGTTAATTTGCCGGACGGCACCAGATTACACGTTGCTGTAGAGGGGCGAAAATCAAAGTGGTACCTCTGCAGCAGCGAAAAACATCTAAAAAAAGGACTGCCCCATTTATAAGCAAAGAAAAGAAAGAGGCAGCAGCACCAACAACAGCAACAGCAGCAGCAGCAACAACAACAACAACAACAAAAGCGTGGGACACCAAGTGTTTCTGCACCACCACCACCACCACCACGAAGAGCGACAACACCTCCAACCACCACCAAACCAACACCAACACCAAGAAAGAGCACACAGAAGGAAACAGATGCACCGTCACCAACACCAACAATAATAGCAGCGCCGCCGTTTCCAACAGAATGAACAGCATTTCGCCAAACTGTTGAAACGGACCCGACAGACGTCCCCTTTCCAGACCAAATCAGTTCGGATTGTGCGAGCACTGATAGTGAGAAAGGGGAGTGGTACACAGTGCCACTAAAGAAAAAGAGAAGAAAAAACACAAAGCAACACATGACACACTGTTGAGGCGCGAACAAATAGAGCTTCCCAACATCAACAACGACAACAAGCACTCACTACAACAATCAACAACACTTTCTCCACCACTACTGCCACACACACCAATACACACAGACACCGTTACAGCAATAAACACAAAAGATGAGCAACTTATTACATACCTGAAGGAAAACACAGACACGAAAATTACAGATTTTATTATACCCACACACAACACACCACCAGCACACATTCTCGCCATAAAAATCAATGAAAATAAATATAACATAATTAAAGAGAAATACTCAAACGATGTTCGGTCGCTAGGGAGAAATTTCTCAAAAAAACTATACAAAAACCCGATGGAAACACCCGTCCAAAAGCACAAGGGAGCCACCCACACCAAACAACAACAACAACAGTAAGTAGAGCCTTTTTCTCCTTCATACCCTTTTAAAACATGGTCAAACTCAGAATCGGTAGCATAAATGTGAGAGACCTCGGGTCACGTTGGAAACAGGGTCACCCGTTAAACGACCTGAGGTTTCATAGCGTGGACGTAGCAGCCATTAGCGAAACCAGGCTCTCTGACCCGCGGTAACTCGCAGCCCTTTTCGGCGGATACGAGATTTTTCTATCTCCGTGTCGGTCGGAAGCGGGCGGTGGTGGTACTGCGGTGTTGTTTCGGAAGTGCCTTGATTTGAAAATAAAGACGGTCTTCCTGGATCCAGAAAGTAAGTTGGTGGTCCTCGACGTTGACGGTAGTGACGGCGGTGTTTTCAGACTGCTGGCTGCCTACGCTCCGACAGGGGCAGGGCAGTCCGATTATTTCAAACGTTTGGAGGTTTTCTTGGGAACGTCACGCACTCTAGTGCTAGTTGGGGATTGGAACGCTGTCTTAGACGAACGTTTCGATCGGGTGGGCACGGGAGCATCTGATGGGAGAGAGGGGTGCAAGAGCCTCGCCAACCTGCTCAGGCGCTTTCAGCTGTCCGGCAGGTTTCGACTGGACAACCCGAATGTGCCAATGTGGACTTGGACTAATCGCATCGGATCGTCTAGATCGTACTTTCTGTAGGCCAGCGGATAAGGACAGCATAAGGTGTCCACAATTCCACCTAGTCGACTACACGGACCACAAATTCGTGATCTGTACAATCGACTTAGATTGGCTACATAGACAGGGTCCTGGCTACTGGAAGCTGAACGCATCGTTAACGGCGTGCAAAGCCTACAGAGACCGGATTATTTTATTAGTTAAACGGGCTCTCACGGGGACAGTCATCAACAGCAACTGGTGGTTTGCTCTCAAGAGAACAATTGGAGCAGAATCGATTAGGTTTATTAAAGCTCAAGCAGTAGAACGTAGGAAAACAGAGCGGGATTTAGTTAGAAAACTAGACGAGGCTCTTGAGACAGGCATTGCAACCGACGTATTGGCGGCAAGGTTGGCCCTCGACCAACACTTTGACGCCAAACACGAAGGCTGCGTTGTCAGAGCTAAGGCACGTTCGCTAAGCGGGGAGGGAACTAAGGCCGCTCGATGGGCCCGCGTGGCGGAGGCGAAGCGCGGCAACAAAGCGACCATTCGGTCTTTGGTGGACCAGAACGGGTGCGAGGTTTCCGAGCCAAAGCAGATGTGTGCGGTGTTTGCTCAACTGTTTGGGACGGACAACGGGACATACTTCAGTGTGTACCTGGACGGCCTACCGCAACTCTCGGACAGCGAGGTGGAGTGCTGCGAAAGACCGATATCTGCCTGGGAAGTGGAGGAAGCAATGAAGAGCTGCACGAGAGGCAGATCGCCGGGTTTGGATGTTCTGCCCTACGAGCTTTACACTTCAATGCCAGACTTGTTTGCGGGCCTCTTGGCAAACGTCTACTGCAACTGACAACAAAACGGGAGAATTCCTGCTTTTGTTTGTCGAGGAGTGGTGGCTTTGCTGAGAAAGGACACAAACAAGGTGGACGTTATAGGGAACTTTAGGCCCATCACTCTGCTCGGAGCCGTTCGACATCTCGCGTTCGGTTCGCCAAGGATACCCTCTCTCCTCCCTCCTGTACGTATTAACTCTCGAGTGATTACTGAGCAAGTTGGAGGCTTTGAGGGGTATCCCGCGCGATCTAGGAGGTGGAAACAGAGTGTCTGCCTATGCCGACGACGTCACCGTGATGGTGTCGAGCCACAGCCACATTGGCCTGATCGGCGAGACACTAAACGAGTACGAAGCGGTGACAGGTGCAAATATTAACGCAGAAAAGTCCGTGGGCTTGCAACTAGGCACCTCGAGAGGCAAGTCCATGCCGTCCAACAGCGTCATAGGGCGCTGGGCAGACGGACCCGTTAAACTGCTCGGGGTCTGGTTCGGTCCAGACCTCCAGGTGGATAAAAACTGGGAAGAAGTGACGAACCGGGTGGCCAATCTCACCCAGAAATGGGCCGAGAGGAAGCTGTCCCTGAAAGGTCGAGCGAAGGTGGCGAATGCGTACATCGCATCCGTCATCTATTACCGATTGACCGTCGTCCCATGTGTCGATCGCTGGTTAACCAAGCTGGTGCGTTTGCTCTTCAACTTTTTGTGGAAGGGTCGAGTACCACTGGCCAGGCGCTCCATCTGCTGTCAACGGCCGATGAACGGAGGCCTTGGCATGCCTTGTTTACTGATGCGCAGACATACGCTCAGGCTACGGCATCTCAAGCGTTTCCTAGACGGTGAACAGGTGTGGTCGTCTTTTTTCAGACGCGACTTTCCGCAGTTCGTCTCTTTGACAGAGCTGCAATCTTGGATCAAATGCAAACCGAGAAAGGGCGCTTGGCACCTCGAGTGCCGTCAAGCTCTCTCAGCCCTCCGCCAAGCGGGCAATGCGATCGGTAGTAGTTCCACTCTAACGTTTTATAGAGGATTCGTGGAAGAAAAATGCGACGAAGTTCTCGGGGAAACTCTAGACTTTGACGATAACGAGCTAAACAGTCTGTTCGGCGACCGTTGGAGCAGTAACACGCAGAGAAAGAGAGTTTGCGAAATAGAAAGGAGGAAAAATTTTCCCTCCAAGAGAGAGAACCGCTCAGGACTTACACTCTTTTTTCATTTTTAATCTTTTTGCCTCATTATTATAGAGTGATAGCATTTTCCTATGATTTAGTGAACATGAGGCGCAATGGCCTAGTGGTTAGTGCAGCGGACTCGCGGTCGCAGGATCGCGGTTTCGATTCTCAGACCGGGCGTTGTGTGTGTTTATTGAGCGAAAACACCTAAAAGCTCTACGAGGCTCCGGCAGGGGGTGGTGATCCCTGCTGTACTCTTTCACCACAATGGCGGTGCCCCAGCATGGCCACAGCCCAAGAGCTGAAACTGGAAAAACAAAAAACAAAACAAACATGAAATAATATTTCCTTAAAAATAGTTTTTTTTAAATTTTTTTCCCATTTTGGGTGTCCTTGTACCTGCATATAACGTTATTTCGCTCTCATTGGAGCATATCGATGCAACGTATCCCGGGATTATGAAACTAGTTGGTCTATATTCATTTAAAACATTTTAGGAACTATATGCGATCGATCTTCTTCTCTTCTTTGTCTTTTTTTTTTGTTGTTGTTTTTCTCTCTTTACAGTGGAAACAAAAAGTGAAGAGACAGAGGTAAGGCAATGAAATCCTCAGAGTAATTTAAAATTAAATTTACGTTATACGCAAGAGCAATCTATATTTTCTGTTTTGGGTCCAGTAGAGGAGAGACAAAGAGTCAAAGAGATTGAATGAAAGCAAGAGGGAAAATCTCTTAACTGTTTAAGATTTTATCCTGTGAGTCTTTGGAGGATCTTATTTTATTCCTCTCATTCTTTCCAGTACTTATTCACCTTGTTTTATAGTTCTTCATGTAAGATCGATTACCGTTTTCTCTACAAACTACATACATGCCTCACTGCGTTTTACTCGGGTTTGAATTCCAGGACTCTTTTCGTATTTCCACGTCAAGATGACTTAGGAAGGATCAATTTCCTATATGTTTCATTTCGCCATGGTACATTGCCATTAGTAGCATTCAGAATTCTAGCATCGTATAACACACACGTGAGAATTTCGACAGGCGACTGTTAGTACTTCCACCTACGGATGCTTCCGAAGCAAGTGAGATTAATAAGAAATAGAATGATGGGAGAATTTCTCACAAGGGGAGAGAACCACTCAGGACTTATAATCTTTTTCTCTTTATTTTATTAATATTTATATGTGTGTCCGCATATATGTATTTATACGTATATATGCGTTAGTTAGTGTGCGTATATTATAATAATAATAATAATTATTATTATTATTATTATTATTATTATTATTAATATTATTATTATTATTATTATTATTATTATTATAAATATTATTATTTTATTATTATTATTATTATTATTATTATTATTATTATTATTATTATTATTATTCAGTAGTTTTATTTTTATAGCGTGCTTTCACTTCACTACCGAGCGCAGCTGTGTGTGCCTTGGGTAT
>NW_021835949.1:15000-20000 GCF_006345805.1 Octopus sinensis | reverse complement strand
CAGCATCGGTTGTCAAGCAATGCTAGGGGAACAAATACAGACACACAAAGAAACACATATATATATATACATATATACGACAGGCTTCTTTCAGTTTCCGTCTACCAAATCCACTCACAAGGCATTGGTCGGCCCGGGGCTATAGCAGAAGACACTTGCCCAAGATGCCACGCAGTGGGACTGAACCCGGAACCATGTGGTTGGTTAGCAAGCTACTTACCACACAGCCACTCCTGCGCCTAATATCTTAATAAATCTTTCTTTTCCTATGAGACAACTGTCTTCTTTATTATACTAATATTATTCTCATTGTACTCCATACATTTTATGAATTTCTTAAATATTTACTTAAAAGTAAACTGCAAAGTGGTGGTGATCTGCATTTTGAGAGGCTACAAGAGTTTTCAAAATCAATGCACAGATGAAGGGAGCTAAATAATAATAATTTCTCGATTGTTCTCTCCCTTGCATTTAGAGTTGGTTTTTTTGCATGAATTTCCATCCACTAAATTTAATATTGTTAGTATTTCTCGTAATTATCAATCCCTGAATTTCATAAACATTCTCTCTAAGTACTTTTATTTAGTTTCTGTTTGTTAGTATTATTATCTTTCTGCTTTTACAATCTTTTATTTTCTACATTTTTAATAATAAATATACCACTTTCCTTTTATTATACTAATTATATCTACTAGTTATTTAATAATTATATCACAAAAATTCCCATCCCTTTGTTAGATAATCGCCGTATTATTTAATTTTTATATTATTATTATTATTATTATTCAGTAGTATATTTTTTATATCGTGCCTTCAATTCACTACCGAGAGCAGCTCTGTGTGCCTTGGGTATGTGCTGTGATTTGTTGTGATGCTCTGACGGTTATTGTATGGAAAGTGTTCTGCGTAGGATGTGTGCAGTGCCTAGTAGATTTTGGGTGATGCATCCTAGATCCTGTCATTATTTTTCTTGTTTTCCTCAGGAGTGGCTGTGTGGTAAGTAGCTTGCTAATCAACTACATGGTTCCGGGTTCAGTCCTACTGCGTGGCACCTTGGGCAAGTGTCTTCTGCTATAGACCCGGGCCGACCAATGCCTTGTGAGTTGATTTGGTGGACGGAAACTGAAAGAAGCCTGTCGTATATATGTATATATATGTATGTGTGTGTGTTTGTGTGTCTGTGTTTGTCCCCCTAGCATTGCTTGACAACCGATGCTAGTGTGTTTGCTTCCCCGTCACTTAGCGGTTCGGCAAAAGAGACCGATAGAATAAGTACTGGGCTTACAAAGAATAAGTCCTGGGGTCGAGTTGCTCGATTAAAGGTGATGCTCCAGCATGGCCGCAGTCAAATGACTGAAACAAGTAAAAGGGTAAAAGGGTATTTTGATTAGTTCATTTAGTGTCCAGTTAAGGATATTGTAGCTGTAACTTATAACTGGGACAGCTAAAGTGTTAATACATATTATCTTGTTCTTAGCATTGAGCTCTGTTTTTAGTATTGATCTAACTCCTCTATAATATTCTTTTTTATTTTCTCTTTCATTTGTGTGTGTTGTGTCTTATCTAGTTCATGGATTCCTAAGTATTTGTAAGTTTGGCTTTGGTCTAATTCTTTTATTTCATTGGTTTTATCTAGTGTGATGTTGCTACTCTTAATTAGTCTTCCTCTTTTCAGGGTTACTTAGGCGCATTTCTCTAATCCAAATTTCATATCTATTTCTTTGGTAAATCCATGAACTGTCTTTAATAGTGTTTCCAGCTGTTTGTCATTTGTAGCGTAAAATTTTAGGTCATCCATATACAAAAGACGGCTGATCTTTTTGCCGTAACATTTATATCCGCATCCAGTTCTGTTTAGCATATCCGATAGAGGTGACAGTGCCAAGCAGAAAAGGAGTGGAGAGAGCGTATCTCCCTGGAATATTCCTCTTCTAATGGGGATGGTTTTGGTTTTCGCAAGTCCCTCTTTTGTTTGGAGCTGTAGCACTGTTTGCCATTTATTCATAGAGTGTCCTATGTACTTTATAATTATTGGTGCAACTTTGTTCATGGCTAGTGTTTCGAGGATCCATGTGTGGGGGATGCTATCAAACGCCTTTTTGTAGTCGATCCAGGCCATACTGAGGCCTTTCTTCTTTCGGTGGCTGTCTTCAGTTATGGCTTTATTGATCATTAGTTGATCTTTACAGCCATATGAGCCTTTGCGACATCCTTTCTACTCTTCTGGGAACAGGTTGTTTTCGTCCAGGTGCTTGTTCAATCTTTGCGATATTACTGCAGTAAATGCTTTGTACGTTGTAGGGAGACAGGTTATTGGTCTGTAGTTTTCTGGTTTTGCTGTCTCATTTGATTTGGGAATTAAGATGGTTTTCCCCTTCGTGAGCCATTCAGGCATTGTCTCTGGCTCTGTCAGTATGTTGTTAAAGTTTTCAGCCAGCTTTTTGTGTATTCCTGTTAGATATTTCAACCAGAAGTTGGGGATATTGTCATGCCCAGGTGCCTTCCAGTTGCTTAGTCTTTGCAGTGCCTGGGTGACCTCTTCAGTTGTTATGGGGGTCCAAAGTTGCTCAGATGCTGAGTTTGTTGTTTTAAGACTCCTTTTTTTTTTTGGTTGTTCGTTCGCCGACCATATTTCTCTCCAGAATTCTTCCACTAATTCTGCCGTTGGTGCTGCAGTGATTTCTATTTTATTTTTGCCAAGTTCTTGGTAGAACTTTTTGGGGTTGGAGTTGAACTGTTTGTTGTGTTCAAAGAAACGTTGGCGTTTCTCGCACCGGCGGATCCTTTGTGCTTTGGCAAGGATATCTTGCTTCAGCTTTTCTTTTATCTCGGGTAAATCTTTTTCTGTGGTGTTGTATTTTCGGAGTATTTTTGTTTTCCTTTTGTTGCTCAGTAGCGTTGATTGTCTACTGATTTCATTAAGAAACGACAGATCTTTTCTTATTTTTTGTATTTTGTTTTGGGTGGTGATACTCCTGTTTGGATGGGTTTGAGTGAATATCCAGCTTCTTTTGTGGCTGCAGTGGCTACTGCGTATACTAAGTCATTTAGCTCAGTGATATCGCTTTTTGGTTCAGTGGCTATTAGTTCCGTGACGGCTAGGTTTATGTTGTTTATAATTGATGTTGTTGTTTTGTCTATTTTAATTTTTGGGAGGTATGGTCGGTGGTCCATTTTGAGCTCTGTGGTTTTCAGTTCTTTGATTATTCTACTTTTTATAGTTTCATAATCATTAGGCTCTCCTTTGTTGTTTCCAGGTTTTAGATTTGTGTCGCTTTCTATCTCATCCGTATGTTTGTTTGTTGTGTTTTGGCTTGTTGTTTGTCGTGTATTATTATGTATCCTTACGGTCTGGGTTTTTTTTTTGTTGTTTACATCGTTTTTGTTGGAAATGTTACGTTTGTCTTCGTGTTTTACTGTTTCAATGTTTATATTATTTGGCATTGTTGTGTGGCTTCTATCTACATTTTCCTGATGTATTTTTTCTTTTAAATGTTCTATTTCTATTTCTGATATTTTTTTGCGTTGAGAATATATCTCCGTATATTTGCTAGTTTATTAGGGTTCATTGTTGTATCCAGGTCTTTATTTATGTTATTTTTCTTCCATATTTTGTATGTATGTGTTGTTGTATTTTCATTCTTTGGGTAGAGCACTGCTGTAAAGTAAGCGTGTAGGATAGAAATGTATTCCTGACTTGTCCATTTATGTCTTTTGGGTTTTATTTGCGGGACATGAGGAACAACGCCCGGCCCATTATTTTGACGGTCGTCATTTTCGTCGGGTACCGGTCCGTTCATTTCTGTTGTCACATTGTTTTGCAAGTGTAGTTTTTCGTACATTTTATGTTGTAAATTTACACACCCCACACTGACCTTCCTACGCCTACCCCATCTTCACCCAACTATTCCAACTCTCCTCCCCACACCTCTGCACCCCTTCTTCCTGACCCCACTCATCCCACCACCTTGCTTCCTCGCACTGTTGTCACTATACCCCCCAATCTCCCCCTCTCCGCTGTCGAGCGCTCTCTCCTCAGTAAGGGACTCCGCTTCATGCCTCTCACGCGCCACTGTGACGAATTTGAGACCCGGACCGAAGTCAACCAGTTCCTGCGCCGCCTCAAACTTTGCGCGTTTTCCCACGCGTCCCCACAGCGTCACGACAATCAGGATTGCTTTTTGGAGCTGGGGCGCCGCCCATCCAACTGGACGCCGCCCCCAGGCCAATTCAGTAGCCTAGATTTGTTCGTGAACGACTGCAATGCGTTGGTCAACCAATTCAACTTCAAAAGAAGACCTCTCCGAGACAACCTCACTCGGGCTGAATCGATTGCCCTTCGCAACCTCCGTCGCCGCAATGACATTGTCATCAAACCGACAGACAAAGGCGGAGAAGTGGTGGTGTGGCGAGCGGACCTATACAGGGAGGAAGCGCTCAGCCATGTTCAAAATCCCCTCTTCTATCGCCTACTCCCCTCCAATCCCACCTCCTCCTACCAACAGCGAGTGTCCTCCACCATCCACGACCTCATCTCCTCTTCTGCTTTCCAACCCACCGTCACCAACCTTATCGTCCGTACACCCCGAACCTCTACCATCTATTTCCTTCCCAAAATTCATAAACCCAATAACCCTGGCCACGCCATCGTTTCCACCTGTAATTTTCCCACCGATCGCTTTCCCTATACCTCGACCGCATCCTGTCTCTGCCCTCCCATCTCACATACATGACACTAACCACGCCCTTCGTCTCTTCAATTCCTTTTCCTTCCCTCCCAGCCCCTCACACCTCCTCTTTACCTTAGACATCAAATCCCTTTACACTGTGATTCCCCACAACGACGGTCTCTTAGCCCTCCAATACTTCCTCGACCGTCGAAGCGACCCCTACCCCAGCACCCCACCCTTCTCCGCTTAGCAGAGCTCGTCCTCACCCTCAATTGCTTTACGTTCGCCGGGGAAATGTACGAACAGTGTCTGGGGTCGCGATGGGAACGA
>NW_021835949.1:0-7500 GCF_006345805.1 Octopus sinensis | reverse complement strand
TATATATATAAATCGGAAATACATATGTACCTCATTTTTAACTTCCTACAACATACATACATACATATATGTATGTATGTATGTATGTATGTATGTATGTATGTATATAGATATATATATATATATATATATATATATATATAATATATATATATATATAATATATATATATCGGTGCAGCGTGACTGTGGTAAGAAGCTTGCTTCCCAACCACAGGTTTCTTGGTTCAGGCCTACTGCGTGGCCCCTTGGGTCAGTGTCGTCTACCATAGCCACGGGCAGACCAAAGCCTTGTGAGTGTATTTCCTTGGTGACAAATTCCAGTTTTTCCCCCTCGCTTTATACCTTTTTGCAGCATTTGTTTCCAGCGTGGGTGATCATTTGCGATCTTCTCCCTTCTCAGGACGTCCTGATCAAGCGACTTCATATATTTCCGGCTGACGTCCTTCAAACGAACATAAAATCGTCCTCGTGTTCATGTTTTCGTGGCCACTTCCTCATGCAGGAGGCCTCTTGGGATCCCCCCCCCCACCGATATATAGTCAGTAAATATATGCTAACACACGTACGAAGCAAGGAACCTACAAACATTTCCAAGACCAGTCATGTGACTATCCTTTACCAATAAACCCTGTTCAAATCATATACTATTTTGAGCCATGGACTCCCTATAAAATAGGGCAAGCTTCAAACTCTCTCCCTCTCTGTAAATATATGTATTGGCTGTGTGGTAAGCAGCTTATTTCATATCTATATGTATGTCTGTATATATGTATTTATAGGTATATATGCGTGAGTTAGTGTGCGTATATCCCCTGTGGACAGGCGAGATAGTTGTTCATCTTTCGGTGGTGATGGGGAAATATATATATGCACAAAATTTCAAAAACTAGAGTAGTGGGAAGAAATATTTACAGTGATGTGTATGTGACCATGAATTCAAATATGTATAGAGATTAAAGTTTGTTATGCTTTCATATTTAGACGTGTTCTGTATTTTTCGATGAATGAATTTCCCTTATTTAAACGTCCTTGTATAGAAATTGTATCTTTGCACTGGTAGAAGGGGAAAGCTGAAATTTGGTTGGGTGTTACCCGATGTGGATTTACCTTTTTTCATTTCTTGGATAACCGGGTGCAGAGCTCAATATACATCTGCATCATGACAAAGAGTTCGTCGAGTACAGAATTGCAAGAAGAAAATGAGATGACAAAAGAATAAAGAATTATCTGATGAACTGCAGAAACTTACAGTCGTTTCTGCTATCGGATGCAATGGACTGATAGCTGAGTACCGGACTAACACCTTATAGCTTCATCGGAGAGAGCGAGGAAGGAAGAGAGTGAGTGAGAGAGAAAGAAAAAGAGAGAGAGAGAGAGAGAGATAGAGAGAGAGAGAGAGAGGGTATAATACATAAATACAGTGAGCGTTGCCAGATAAAAGTATGTGAATGCAGTCGTTTTGTTGGCTTGTTTTGACGGGTAGTCGGTGGCCACCTCGCTGCACTGGAGTGTTTTCTTTGAATGTTTTCTCTTTTTCCTTTTGCAGGTGCAAATAAGTACTGTCTCGACTCCTAGGATTCACGTGTCGGGTTACCCGATTCCACAGCGTTTCAGTAACCGAAATCGCAACATTCGTCCTCAACAGGATTCAAGTCCGTCACAGGGTTACTCATTTACGACCGAGTGGACTGACACAATAAGAAATGAAGTGTTTTTTCTCAATAACACCACACACTGCCCGGTCCTAGAATCGAAACCATGATTTTGAACTCGTGGGTACAGCTAGCTAACCGCTTGGCCACGCACTCCCGCTCTAGTCTTTATATCTATCAAAGATTCTCTTTTATCTCGAATTTTTCTTAAGATCGTATATCCACTGTATTCTCTGTTTTTACTTTTGAATCGATCAAGATTTCAGAGGAAACATTCCACGGTTACAATTTGGTCGAAGAGATTCCAGTCAAGAACTGAGGAATGGCTCTTAATTTCCAAGCCCTGCATGAATTTATCCTGGGACATTATCTTAGCAGTGTAAATAGAAACATTATTTCCAATCTTGTATTAGTCAGCAATGATATGTTGCGCAGCTGTTGTTAAATTTATCGCTAGTTCTTGAGCATGGTTCTTCAGCCTTGCAATTTTAACAAAGTCTTAGTCATCGTATTATTGGCTATCTTTGACTCTTGAATCGTAGCTCAATCTGCGCCTGCGACATTTGGTTGAAAAATTCTTTACCTTGCAGCCGGCGTAAGGTGTTGTTAATTAGGTAAATCAATCGGAAAAAAAAGTGAAATTGTTAACAGGTTATAAACGTAAGTGCAGCAGTGGTGACTGGTGAGAAACTGAAGAAATGTCGATGTAGCATTCAAACAACTCTGAAATAACAGCCAACCGTGTTAAGAATTGAAAGACCGTATAAAGCGATGTAGTCTTAATAAAAATAACGAAAAAAGATGTTCATGGTTACAATGTAATTTTATTATAAGTCCAATGGACAACAATTGAACAAGGAAATAATAGTTTCTGCCATTAATGTTAAGAAGTAAAATCAAATTACCAATGTTATCAGTTCTCTGTCATATGTTACTGAATAAATTTTGATGAACATAAAAACAATATTACAATCAAACAAAATAAGTTCTCAGAAAAGAACTGGAAACGGAGAAGTAGAAATATCAAGGTTATATATGTGTGTATGAGAGGGAGAGAGAGAGAGATGTATAATGCATAAACACAGTGAGCGTTGCCAGATAAAAGTATGTGAATGCAGTCGTTTTGTTGGCTTGTTTTGACGGGTGGTCGGTGGCCACCTCGCTGCACTGGATTGATTTCTTTGAATGTTTTCTCTTTTTCCTTTTGTAGGTGCAAATAAGTACCGTCTCGACTCCTAGGATTCACGTGTTGGGTTACCCAATTCCACAGCGTTTCAGTAACCGAAATCGCAACATTCGTCCTCAACAGGATTCAAGTCCGTCACAGGGTTACTCATTTACGACCGAGTGGACTGACACAATAAGAAATGAAGTGTTTTTCTCAATAACACCACACACTGCTCGGTCCTGGAATCGAAATTACGATCTTGAACTCGTGATTACTATTACCTAACCCCTAGGCCACGCACCTTCTCTCTAGTATTTATATTTATAAAAAATTCTCTTTTCTCTCGAGTTTTTATAATATTGTATATCCACAATATTTTCTGGCTTTCTTATTCATCAGAATTTCGGAGGAAATATTCTCCAGTTACATTTTGGTAGAATAGATTCCACTCTACAACTGAGGAACGGCTCTTAATTTCAATGCCCTGCGTGATCCTATCATGGGATATTAACTGAAAGTTCATGATTACAATGTATTTCATTATAAGTCTACTCGACAACAATTCAATAAGGAAATAATATTTAACAAAGTCTCAATCATGTATTATTGGCTATCTTTGACTCTTGAATCGTATCTCGATCTGCGTCTGCGACTCCTGGTTGAAATATTCTTTAATTAGCAGCTAGCGTTAGGCGTTTTCCATTATGACTTTTTGTGTGACAAAGCGAGCGGGAAAATGTGAAATTGTTAAAAATTTATAAACGTAAGTGCGCTGGTGATAAGGCAGGAAACTGCCGATATAACAGTCAAAGTTCTCTGAAATAACAGCCAACCGTATTAACAAATGAAAGACCGTACAAAGCAATGTAGTTCTAACAGAAAAAAAAAACAGGATGTTCATGATTATAATGTATTTTATAAAATACAAAACCAAATTATCAATATTATCATTTTTACAGCATTTCAATTATTTCAACGTGAAGAACAAAGAATTAGGAAAGTATTTTTTTCTTTGCAAATTTAATATCTTATAAAAGTTATAATGTAAAATGTAAGTCTCTGATCCGGATATTTGATCTACAGCATTACTTTCTCCTTTGGTACTTGAACTATACGATATCGTGCTTAGAACCAGATGTCGTCGCTCAATTACAATGCAAGGGAATAACAAGTTCTTACAAGAGAATTGGAAAAGAAAAAGTAGAAATCTCAAGGATATATATTTATATATATATATTAATAATAAAAGTAATTCCGCAATTAACTAAAAGATGGATTTGGTAGTAGTCTACCGTCCATTATGGTTTGGAATGCGTGCAACATCTGGTTACTTAATTATTATTATATCGATTAACACTGCAGTATTCCTGAAGTAGATCTAATGGAAATATACCCCAACTGCAGATTGCACCAGGTAGCCCAAACCCCACCAGTGCTTTACACAACACTTCCACACACTAATCGACATATACCTATTAGTCCCAAATATTACATACATGCATTCATATATATATATATATATTTATGTGTGTGTGTGTGCTGTGTGTGTGTATCATATGTACATACATGAGTGTGTGTCTGTATGTGTGTATTTATGCATGCTTATTTGTGTTCCTATATATACATATACCTATATGCGTAAATATATGTGTGAGTGTGGAGAGGATGAAGGAGAGAGAAAGTTAAAGAGTGAGGAGGGGGAACGTAAGAGAAAGGAAGATTTTTACTTCTCAAAGTATAGTTCCTTTGTTAACGTGTTCGATATTGAAGGAATCTGTTTCTTTTTGTTCTTTTCACAATCGGTGCTTCTAGTCTCTTTAGACGCAATCACATGATTAACCAAAAGCATTAATTCTTGCAGCTCAAGTTTCTTTCCGTAGTGTTGTAAAATGTAAGCTAACGCTTGAAGAAACCAAGATCCATCGGTTACATTTCTCCAGGAGTAATATTCCGAGACACTTGAATAAGCTACAAGTACGTCTACCCAAACGGGTATTTTGTGAGTTATGATATCAGTAACGTCTACCTTTTCAGTTTTAATAGCACTGTTCTGACTTGCACCCTCGTCCGTTTTTTTTCCACGACAGGCTTGTATGAAGAATAGTTTTGGTTTACCTTCTAAACCTGGACATTTACCAGGAAGTACCTCCTCCACTAAATCCTCAATAAGTACTTCCTTGTCATTGCCACATATCTTGTCTCCGATTTTACCGTGAGTTGATATAACACAAACAAAGCAGTTGTATTTCCCTCCTTTATTTTGTATTTTCCGTAAGGCTTTTTTCATCTGTTTAACTGATTGATTCTTCAATTCTTCCACTTCAAAATCTAATGATTCCAATGCATTTTTAATTGTTCGTGTATCTTCATCAGCTCCTTCCCGAAAATTCAATTCCTTGAATTTTTCGTTAGTGATTATAACGGCCAGATTACGTTTATTAGGATCCATATCATATCTGGTACTTTCCTCATCAGACCACTTTTCAACATCTTCAGGTGATTTTTCATTAAATAATATACCTTTTAGACATTGTGCCTTTTCGTAGTCCATGACTGATCGGAATATGTATGAATGTCCAGAAATGTATCAGGAGAACAAAAAACCGTTGATTGTTATGAAAGTTGGTTTAAACATTTGACAGCAGTTAAGGAAAGGGAAACGACGATGGATTAGCGCCGTTCTTGTCGTTGTTCAGCACAGGAATAAAAGTGAAATTGAATTGTTTATAGATATCAAGATGGTGTGATTATAGATATCAAGGCAAGTGATTATTCAATAGATATCAATAAATGTAGATTAAAATTGATAAGGTAAAAGATCAACATTTGTTAAACTTACACCTGGGTTTAACCAATATATAACTGGTAATAAACGTAAATAAAATGTCCAGACATAACTTGATAATAAAATAGACAATCCACCGAAAGAGAATTTCACTGAATTTTTAAGTGATACAACAGTCGTTACTCAACACAAGACTACTTCCGCGTTCTATTATACATGTCTGAATATATACGTAAGATATGTTATGCTTTATTAACAACTACTTGTCATTGGTTACCAACGGACCAATGGTCAGCTTACTACAGGTCAGTGAGTTTTCTATGTAGCTTAATGTGTTCAACAACACAAACATTTTTCTGAGAAAACGAGTTTTTTATTGGAAGCTTTTAGTCCGATGCGTATAGCGTTTGCAGATATACATCTTCACATGTATACACACATTCATACATACATTCGTATGTACGTACATTCATATACATACAAGCAGAAGCCATGAATATTTCACGGAATTAATGATAAACTTATTGGGTTATTTCTGAAAACTTTATCCAAATAACGTGAAAGCGTTGGCTGTGTTGTTTCAGTACGGATAAATAGTCACTCATCTGCTACTCATTGAAAGGTGAACGAAACTGGAATACGATGATTACTTAATGCCCTTTACATATACACTTCATATACTTTATGCACAAGATTAGAGACTTATACACAGCACTCATAAAACAAACATTCACTCTTATTTTCCCATAACAATATATGTATATATATATATATATATATATATATATATATATATATTATATATAAGGGCTTAGTAAAATAAATTACTTTGCCACATACTGAACTCATTAGAAATAGCAGCTAAAATCCGCCTAAAATGGTCCCTTTACATACTGAATACTTGGTGAAATTGATTAATATTAATTAATTTTACCCTCAATTGTTGAAATTAATATAATATATATATATATATAATATATTATATATATCGGGACATATGATACAACCGTAATAAAAGGACTTAGTTCAATTAAAAAAAAGATATGCTTTTAACTATCCACTCACCACCACCACCATCAGCACCATCATCACCACCATCATCATCTCTCTCTTTTACTCTCTCCCTACTGTCTCTCTCTCTCTCTCTCTGTTTATCTTTAACCTCACCCTCAGAACCGCCCCTCCTATAAAATTATATTTCTAAATTTCTCTGTCTCACAACCTTCAGCTAACATTTTTAACCACGTGATAAATATTAGGTTCCCCATACCACATGGCGTCATGGGGGCTTCTCCCTCTTTTTCTTTCTCTTCATCTTTTTATTCTCTCTTCTTCTTTCTCCCTTTCTCTGACTCACTCTTCGCCTTATCCTCTTTTTCTCTCACCCGCTATATATATATTATATGTGATATTATATATATATATATAATATATATATATATATATATATATATATATATATATATATATATATATATATATATAATATATATATATATATTATTATTTATATATATTATAATATATAATATATTATATATATATATATATTTATAATATATATATATATATATTATATATATTATATAATATATATTATATATATATATATTATATATATATATATATATATATATATATATATATACCGTATTGACGGCATTAGGACGCACTTTTTTCCCAAAAATTTTGGCTCAAAAAATCGCCCTGCGTCTAATATGCGCAGTCAAGCCCTCCCGTAGGCTAATCTTCTCCCAGACGCTCACTAACCTAGCTTACGATAAGTATTTCTACCTACGCTAAAGCCTTAATGATATTTTCCGTACTCATGCATCATTATTTTATTGCTAGTATTATTATTATATTATTATTATTATTACCAGTATTTTTACT
>NW_021835948.1:27500-35000 GCF_006345805.1 Octopus sinensis | reverse complement strand
CGACCACTGTTGGGAGCAGTAATCCAAAGGAGCACAGGAGAAACGAGGTATTCTTATTTCTGGTTCTGAAGGATGGAAGAATCCAAGAAGTTACTTCTGGGATCGCTCTATCTCCTGGTCCTCTATATTCCGATTGTAGCCGTTTTGTCGACCGACAGTGGAGTGCCTGAAACTTATGACCATTGAACTGTATGTTAGTTTCGTCAGCGTATTTGTATGTTGCACGCAGGTCGTTTTGTAGTTTTAGTATGTCGTACTATGGTACTTTTGCATTCATCACTATATCTGGTGAGAGTGACTGACTGTACGGCTGTGGGCATGTCTGAGAGAACTAGCACAAGCAGTAGTGGCCCCAGTACAGTTCCTTGAGGGACTCCACTGCGGATTGATGTCTCACCAGAGGGAGCACCATTGTCTTCAACTGTCTGACATCTGTCTTTTAAAATATCGTGCAGCCACCCTTCCATATATAGCTCAACCACTTAAATGTGGATGTGCTATATCTCGACTTTGCCAAGGCCTTTGACAAAGTGTGTGTGTATACATACATATATACATACATACATACATACATACATACATACATACATACATACATACATACATACATACATACATACATACATACATACATACATACATGTATATATATATGGTGTGTTTTCATCTGTGTTCTGGGATTTCCTAAGGTGTAAATATTCTTTGAACTGATAACATTCATTATTAATTTGTGGTCAATATCGTCTTTGTAATGAGATATACATAAGTTAAATTTTGAATTGTTCATCAGTTCTGACAGAAACTTGAACCTTTTCGCAATCTGCTCATATCGGTCCATCATCCTTCTTAACTGGATTATCAAGCAGTTATAGACTTGACTTAGAACTTCTATTCTAAATTCTTCAGCCCCTTTCAAAAAAACCCTATCAATTGTTCTATCTGCAAATTTCTTTGTAACAATGCGTTTGGAAACATCAGAATAATTTGAGTTGATATATTCACATAAACCTTTTCCTACTGATTCATAGTGTGCAATTCTGTCGGCTGAATTTTCTCGTAGTTCTTTAACAAATGAAAGCAAAGATCCTAACAGAAGGTAACCTTCAAATACATCAAGACCAGGGATTTGGAGTTTCTTACTTGTTTTGTTAAAACGCTCCATAACTTCTTCCCAAGCGACTGTTAAAACGACATATTCCAATTTTACCAACTTGTGGCATAAATTCTTTGCATCTCACTTACATCAAAGCTTCTCTTCTGAGTCTTCAAACATATGTTTGAGAGTTTGTAAAATATCCTTATATCCATTTTTAATTGCCCAGACTGCTTCATAATGTGCAAACCACCAAGTTACACTTAATCTCTTTAGAGAAAAGGCTAGTTTGCCCTGTGTGTTTAAAATCCCCCATCTTCGAGGAGATTCAGAAAAGAAAACATACAGCTGCTGCAAGATGCCAAAATAGTCAACAACTTCAGGTACAGCAGACACTGCCTTTTACCAAACAAGGTTGAGTGAGTGGCTTGCACGTGGTACATAGTCTGCATACCTACTAATCTTTTTAAGAAATGCTTGCAGCCCTTCATGTTGGAAGCATTATCGTATGACTGACCACGGATATTTTTAAGTGAAAGCTTATGCTCCCCTAGAAATTGTGTTATTTTGTTGAATAAGGTTGTAGATGAATGATTTTCTATTGGCAAAAATTCTAAAAATCTCTCACTGGGCTTTCCATTATAACAGTATCGAACTCCAATTACCAGCTGGTCAACATGTGTCACGTCAGGTGTAGAGTCAACAATAATTGAGTAGTATTTAGTGTCTAGGTTGTTGATCTGATTCACCACTTCATCTTTCACGTTTCCCCATGATTTCTATCAATTCTTCAGATACAGATTTGGATAGGTAAGTAATATTTACTTTTTCATTTTTACATTTCTCTAAATGTTCATGTAAAAATGGATCAAACTCTGCAATAGGTTCAATGGCCCCCCAAGAAATTTCCATTGTTTGGGGAGCATCTCTTTTCTTCGTGATCTTTAAATGCTAAACCTCTTTCACTTAAAGACTTTATAACGGCAACTCTTTTTAGTACTTCAAAATAGTACTGCATGTTTTTTCTCAACTGTTCCTCATTTGCTGATCCACAAAGTTTTTATTTGATTTTCGTGTTAACCAACTCAACATCGCCCTTTTATGTTTTATGTTTCATGAGTTTATTCATCCAATCAGAAAACCCACCCGTTGTCAGTGATATTTGGCACTTAGAAAAGAGTTTGCAAACCAAACAGCATATACAGCCTTTGCTCTTTGAGTAAACTAACCAGGATCTTATCACAATCTGACCATTTTGCAATCTTTTTTCAAAGTACTTGTTTGAGAAACTTTGATTTTGCTCTTAGTAAATCTTGTTGGATTCAGTATATACATTATCTGATTTTTTAATTTGAAAAAAACTGATGTCTTGCATTAAACAGTTTTGAATAAAACCACTGTCAATTGTTACGGGCTAGTTAGCCAGGTCACTGTATTCTTTGAAATCACTAATTCTGCTTCCAGTTTGCTGTTTCTCTTTTCTGGAAGTTCTTGACCACCGTGATCATCATCCGCACCAAAAGTGTCAACAATAGGTTGATTATTGCTAAACAGAGCAACTGGCAAACTTCCAAGCAAGTTGAAGGAAGGTAAAATATGCCCTATTCATAATGGAGGTAGCAGTGCAGAGGCCCAAAACTCTCTCTCCTCGCACATCAGCAAAGTCATGGAACGAATAGTCAGAAGAAAACTAATCACCTTCCTTGACGAAAATGACTTGCTGACTGACACCCAAGCATGGAAGTCAGGTGGTAGTAGCCAATGAGTCCGCCTACAATGACACGCATATAGTGAGCCGTGTTCCGCAAGGTACTGTTTTGGGACCACTACTGTTCATAACGGCCCTCTCAGATATGCCCTCAGCCACACAGAGAGCCACAATCACAAGTTATTCAGAGGATGCGAAAGTCTCACAATTGATACAGAACCCAGAAGACGCCATGCACTTGCAATGTGAGTTGGATGAAATATGCAAGTGGGCTGAGAAGAATAGCATGCAGTTTAATGCTGGAAAGTTTCAAGCCTGGTGCTATCACCATGCAAAACTAAATGCAATACCCAATAAATACACTGGACCTGGAGGGACTGCAATCCCAGAGATACAGTCAGTGCGTTACCTGCGCATTTGTATAAGTAATGATGCATCCTTCCATGTGCACGTTGCTAAATTGGCAAGGAAATGCAGGCGGTTGACCGGTTGGATTCTTAGAACCTTTAGAACTAGGGATCAGGAAACCATGATAGTCCTTTGGAGGACATTTGTCCTAAGCCGCTTTGACTATTGCTCCCAGCTATGGTCACCAACCAGTGTAAAATTAATTGCAGAACCTGAGGCAATACAACGGAGCTACACGAAGAAGATAGCCTCTATGCAGCATATAAGCAACTAGGAAAGACTCAAGAGATTGAGACTCTATTCTTTAGGGCGTAGGCGGGAAAAATATGCCATAATATACATCTGGAAGATCTTAGAGGGACTTGTCCCAAACTTTGGCATCGAAAATTACACTAATGCTAGAACAGCATAGTGCCAAGGACTCCAACTTTGCCATCAAGATATAGGACAAGATATTGCAACAGCCTGGGCTTTAATGGCTCACAGCTCAATATTCTCGCGAAGGACCCGAGAGACCTACACGGGGTAGATGTAAGTATCTTCAAGACGAAACTAGGCCGCTTACTGTGATATGTCCCAGATGAACCAACTTCACAGCAGGAAGTGCAAATGAGGGCAGCAGCATCGAACTCCCTCATGCACCAAACGTCAACTTTTAAAAAGAATTGGTGAAGTAAAGTTATACCAAAACCACATGGCAGTGCCCCAGTATGGCCACAGCTCTTGAGTTGACACTAGATCGAATCAAATCAAGTCATATATATATATATATATATATATATATATATTATATATATATATATATATATATCCGTAATAATGAAGGGTGAAATTAATTAATTTGGAAAAATTATCAATTACACAAGTAGTCTTCGGCATGTAAAAGCCTCATTCGAGGAAAATTTAAGTAATACTAAGCAATAAGGGTTAGCAACGAGTTGCCTTACCACATACCGAATTTAGAAATAGCAGTCAAAGGGTATAGCTATTTCTTCTACAAAAAAGGGAGATCTCAGTAAAAACGCATTTGGAAGGCAGACACAAACAGGTAAGAGAGAATGAATTGACTGCAATCTATCATACATTTTTTTAGTTATCCACGGACGTACGTTTCGAAATCAAGTTCTAAGGAAAGCATAAGAATTAGATATTAAATATTAAATAATAAATAATTCTATCTTACCGAAACTTCTTTTCTCTTCAGCGTAGAATATAAATCATAAATGATTATATATTGAATTTTGAGATACCAGAAGGCACCAACTCCACTCAGTATCAGAGCGAGCTAGAATCCGCAACTGGTATCACCGAATTCAATTTGTGAATGAAACGATGGTGTAACAGCCCCTTCCCACCCGCGTGTAGCCAAAACAAGATGCTGTGGTCATCTACTGAGATAAAATATGGTTATCCGTAATAATGAAGGGTGAAATTAATTAATTTGGAAAAATTATCAATTACACCAAGTAGTCTTCGGCATGTAAAAGCCTCATTCGAGAGGAAATTTAAGTAATACTAAGCAATAAGGGTTTAGCAACGAGTTGCCTTACCACATACCGAATTTAGAATAGCAGTCAAAGGGTTATAGCTATTTCTTCTACAAAAAAGGGAGATCTCAGTAAAAACAGCATTTGGAAGGCAGACACAAACAGGTAAGAGAGAATGAATTGACTGCAATCTATCATAATTTTTTAGTTATCCACGGACGTACGTTTCGAAATCAAGTTCTAAGGAAAGCATAAGAATTAGATATTAAATATTAAATAATAAATAATTCTATCTTACCGAAACTTCTTTTCTCTTCAGCGTAGAATACTATAATCATAAAGATTATATATGAATTTTGAGAGATACCAGAAGGCACCAACTCCACTCAGTATCAGAGCGAGCGTAGAATCCGCAACTGGTATCACCGAATTCAATTTGTGAATGAAAATTGATTGTGCAACAGCCCCTTCCCACCGCGTGTAGCCAAAACAAGATGCTGTGGTCATCTACTGAGATAAAATATGGTTATCCGTAATAATGAAGGGTGAAATTAATTAATTTGGAAAAATTATCAATTACACCAAGTAGTCTTCGGCATGTAAAAGCCTCATTCGAGGAAAATTTAAGTAATACTAAGCAATAAGGGTTAGCAACGAGTTGCCTTACCACATACCGAATTTAGAAATAGCAGTCAAAGGGTTATAGCTATTTCTTCTACAAAAAAGGGAGATCTCAGTAAAAACAGCATTTGGAAGGCAGACACAAACAGGTAAGAGAGAATGAATTGACTGCAATCTATCATACATTTTTTTAGTTATCCACGGACGTACGTTTCGAAATCAAGTTCTAAGGAAAGCATAAGAATTAGATATTAAATATTAAATAATAAATAATTCTTTACCGAAACTTCTTTTCTCTTCAGCGTAGAATACTATAATCATAAATGATTATATATGAATTTTGAGATACCAGAAGGCACCAACTCCACTCAGTATCAGAGCGAGCTAGAATCCGCAACTGGTATCACCGAATTCAATTTGTGAATGAAACGATTGTGTCAACAGCCCCTTCCCACCCGCGTGTAGCCAAAACAAGATGCTGTGGTCATCTACTGAGATAAAATATGGTTATCCGTAATAATGAAGGGTGAATTAATTAATTTGGAAAAATTATCAATTACACCAAGTAGTCTTCGGCATGTAAAAGCCTCATTCGAGGAAAATTTAAGTAATACTAAGCAAAAAGGGTTTAGCAACGAGTTGCCTTACCACATACCGAATTTAGAAATAGCAGTCAAAGGGTTATAGCTATTTCTTCTACAAAAAAAGGAGATCTCAGTAAAAACAGCATTTGGAAGGCAGACACAAACAGGTAAGAGAGAATGAATTGACTGCAATCTATCATACATTTTTTTAGTTATCCACGGACGTACGTTTCGAAATCAAGTTTTAAGGAAAGCATAAGAATTAGATATAAATATTAAATAATAAATAATTCTATCTTACCGAAACTTCTTTTCTCTCAGCGTAGAATACTATAATCATAAATGATTATATATTGAATTTTGAGATACCAGAAGGCACCAACTCCATCAGTATCAGAGCGAGCTAGAATCCGCAAATGGTATCACCGAATTCAATTTGTGAATGAAAAGATTGTGTCAACAGCCCCTTCCCACCCGCGTGTAGCCAAAACAAGATGCTGTGGTCATCTTACTGAGTAAAATATGGTTATCCGTAATAATGAAGGGTGAAATTAATTAATTTGGAAAAATTATCAATTACACCAAGTAGTCTTCGGCATGTAAAAGCCTCATTCGAGGAAAATTTAAGTAATACTAAGCAATAAGGGTTTAGCAACGAGTTGCCGATTTCGAAACGTACGTCCGTGGATAACTAAAAAAATGTATGATAGATTGCAGTCAATTCATTCTCTCTTACCTGTTTGTGTCTGCCTTCCAAATGCTGTTTTTACTGAGATCTCCCTTTTTTGTAGAAGAAATAGCTATAACCCTTTGACTGCTATTTCTAAATTCGGTATGTGGTAAGGCAACTCGTTGCCTAAACCCTTATTGCTTAGTATTACTTAAATTTTCCTCGAATGAGGCTTTTACATGCCGAAGACTACTTGGTGTAATTGATAATTTTCCAAATTAATTAATTTCACCCTTCATTATTACGGATAACCATATTTTATCTCAGTAGATGACCACAGCATCTTGTTTTGGCTACACGCGGGTGGGAAGGGGCTGTTGACACAATCGTTCATTCACAATGAATTCGGTGATACAGTTGCGGATTCTAGCTCGCTCTGATACTGAGTGGAGTTGGTGCCTTCTGGTATCTCAAAATTCAATATATAATCATTTATGATTATAGTATTCTACGCTGAAGAGAAAAGAAGTTTCGGTAAGATAGAATATTTATTATTTAATATTTAATATCTAATTCTTATGCTTTCCTTAGAACTTGATTTCGAAACGTACGTCCGTGGATAACTAAAAAAAATGTATGATAGATTGCAGTCAATTCATTCTCTCTTACTGTTGGTCCCTTCCAAATGCTTTTTTTACTGAGATCTCCCTTTTTTGTAGAAGAAATAGCTATAACCCTTTGACTGCTATTTCTAAATTCGGTATGTGGTAAGGCAACTCGTTGCTAAACCCTTATTGCTTAGTAGAATATTATATATATATATATATATATATATTATATATATATATATATATATATAGATATATATATATATGACTCAGTGGTTAGAGCGTCGAGCTTACGATTGTGAGGTTAATATCGACATTTTT
>NW_021835948.1:20000-25000 GCF_006345805.1 Octopus sinensis | reverse complement strand
ATTACATTTAATACAATGATTACAAATTACAAATTTTAGAGTAGGCAATAAACCTCCTCTTCAACCTGTTACAAAAATGTTAAAATTAACATTCAATTACAAATTTTACAAATTTTAGTGGAGGCAATGAACCTCCTCTTCCACATGTTACAAAGATGTTACACAACCTATGTGACACGGCCGACCATCGCTCTTGCCTCATTGAGGCAATACTCGCTGGTCAGGTCAGTGTCCAGAGGTATAATTTCGAAGGAGTCCGCTGGGAAGGAACCCACGATCCTGTGTAGATCAGCCCTTCTCACGACCTCCGCAGCTAACTGCGAAGGCCACTCGTGGTTCTCCGTACAGGTTCGGAGTATCTCCCAACGTCCTTTCTTTCTCAATTTTCTTATGGTGCTTTCCACCTTTTCTCCTTTAGAAAAGAGGAGCACAAAATTTTCCACGAATTGTCCCTCAGGCGGCACACCCGCCTGAGAGGACCCGGGATACTCGGGAACCGCCGTCTGCGTGCAGCAATCCGCCGGTGGGGCTCCGTTTCTCTTTTTTTTCTTTTTCTTCTGGCCCTGGGCCACGGGAGGATGAGGTTCCGGAGCTGTGCGCACCGGGTTCTCCTCTCCCGCAGCTTTCAGGTCCTTTGGTGGGTCGCCATTGCTCCCCACCTTTCTCTTTCTTTTGGAGGAGGATTTTTCTCCCTCCTCACTTTGCTTCTCTCCCTCCATTGAGGAGGCAGGGAGAGGCTCCAATATCAGCCGCTCCAGGATCCTACTCTGGTCCCTGGGGCAGCTCTTCAAAATACAGGTGACACTTGGGGGGGGGCGTCCCTCAAGCATCACCGGATACTTGGACCCGGCCATTCTCAAAAAGTCCGGCAAAACCAGACTCTTGGCTGACTGGGTCCATAGGGTTAAGGTAGCCTTAGACCCCTCCCAATCAGCCGCAGGCTGTATATTGACATTTAGGATTTTTGCGTCCCTGTCACCCAGACCCCAGCGGATAGAGTCTTCTATCCACTCGGGTTCAATGCCGGGTGGCAGGCCGCAGACCCATAGTCTTGTCAATTTTTCTCCCTTGTAACTAGGGAGAAACAAGATTTCTTTGCCCTCAATGGGCTTGCTTGCAAATTTGCAAGCATCTTTTGGGGAGTCAAACAGCAACCAAACCGTTGCGTATTTGGCTCCCCGCGTGATATATTTCACGGCTGGCATGTGGTCTGCCAGCTCTTCA
Source organism: Octopus sinensis (assembly GCF_006345805.1). Lineage (NCBI taxonomy): Eukaryota > Metazoa > Mollusca > Cephalopoda > Octopoda > Octopodidae > Octopus > Octopus sinensis. The sequence continues at coordinate 23,776 of NW_021835948.1, read as the reverse complement.
ATAATTTTCGCATTCGGAAAAACCATGATAGCGTTGAGCGACCTTGAATAAGTCCTCAGTACCACGGTCTTATCCTCGAGCTGTTTAACATATTTTTTGGGAGCTTCCAGCTCCCAAACTATCAATTCCTTTGCCATTTTTAACAAAAAATATAAATATAGTTCGAATAGGAAAAACACAAAAGTGACAGAAAGAGGGAAGAAAAAACAAAATGGAAACGAGAGTTACAATAAAAACAGTTCGGAGTTCAAATGAAGGATAGCTAGAGGAAGAAGTTCAAATGTGGCAAAGAATTATTTTTTTTGGCCGAAAAGGTAGTCCAGGCCAAACGTCACGGCAATCCTTGGTAATTCTGGTGCTTGTGAAAACAGTCCACGAATGTCCTTGGTGCCTCCTGGTAATCCAAAGGTGCAATATTCCACGTGTGGTAATCCAAAGCGAAATTGGTGCTCCAATGAATCGAATTATTTTTGATGAGGGCTACGCCTCTTCAAAAAACACACTTCTCACTAAAACGTGAGATTTTAAATACAACAGGCAGAAAAATATATCCGAAGCAAAGCGAAGTTTATTACTCGCAAAAAATTATTAACGCTAATTAACGTTGACGCCAAAAAGTATTAATGGCAGGCAATAAACCTCGCTAAGCCTCTAAAAATATTCAAAAAATCCTACCTGCTGCTGCCATACAGTTCAATATTCCACGTGTGGTAATCCAAGTGTGAAAATTGGTACTCCAATGAGTCAAAAATATTTCTGAGGAGGGGCTACGCCTTCCTCAAAAAACACAATTTCTCTCTAAAAAGTGAGACTTAAATACGCCAACAGGTAGAAAAAATATATCCGAAGCAAAGGGAAGTTTATTACGCGCAAAAATTATTAACACTAAGTAACGTTGTTAATGTTAAAAAGTATTAACGGCAGGCAATAAACATCATTAGGCCTCCAACAATATTCGAACGCCCCACCTGTTGACGTAAAATGTTCAATAATTCACGTTAAAACGTGACATTTGCCGGAGCGAAAAAAACGCGTCCGTTCGGTGAGAAAGCTACTTACCATACAGCCACTCCTGCGCCTGTTTATTTCCTTTGTTCTTTATAATCAAAGCTGATATTTTTGCCTCAATCGAATGGTTCTTATTTATGGAAAAATCCGTTACAATCTTAAAATTATCATCACAGCCTCCTTTTGTTTGTGTACAAACTACTTTTCTTTCACTTTAAATCCACAGAGTCGGCTGACATCCCAGATGTTATTATTATTATTATGAAATCGAACTTATAAGTTTCTCGATAAGCAAGTCGTCATATTATTGTGTTCACTTTCTTTTTCATATGAACCGACCCTCGTCTGCGTGTGTATAGATCATGGTGTAGCTATGCGCGTAGACACGTATGGGTACATACATACATACATACATACATACATACGTACATACATATGCGACTGCGACTTGGTGTGTGTGTTTGTATGTTTGTGTGCGTGTTTGTGTGTGTGTGTGTGTGTGTTGTGTGTGTGTTGTGTGTGTGTGTGTGTGTGTGTGTGTGTGTGTGTGTGTGGTGTGTGTGTGTACAGTGAGGGATTCGAGGGTTCGTTTATTTACGAGATGATTTTTAATTTCACCGGAGTATAAATACCTATAATGGTGATACTTAAAACATCGAACTTACAAATTTCCCAATAAGCAAGTGGTCATGTTACTTTGTTCACTTTCTTTTTCATATGAACCGACCCTCGTCTGCGTGTGTATAGATCATGGTGTAGCTATGCGCGTAGACACGTATGGGTACATACATACATACATACATACATACATACGTACATACATATGCGACTGCGACTTGGTGTGTGTGTTTGTATGTTTGTGTGCGTGTTTGTGTGTGTGTGTGTGTGTGTGTGTGTGGTGTATGTGTGTGTGTGTGTGTGTGTGTGTGTGTGGTGTGTGTGTGTGTGTGTGTGTACAGTGAGGGATTCGAGGGTTCGTTTATTTACGAGATGATTTCTTAATTTCACCGGAGTATAAATACCTATAATGGTGATACTTAAAACATCGAACTTACAAATTTCCCAATAAGCAAGTGGTCATGTTACTTTGTTCACTTTCTTTTTCATATGAATCGACAGTTGTCTGCGTGTGTATATACCATGGTGTACCTATGCGCGTAGACACATGTGGGTACATACATACATACATACAAACATATACATATATATATATACTTACTTAAATACATACATATATATATGCGACTGTGTGTGTGGTGGTGGGGTATGTACACGGATGGATGCTAGGGTTTCGTTTATTTACTATAACTATAATGGTGATAGTTAAAAATAATTAATTCCGTTCAATTAAATAGCATGGGTAAGCAACGCATTATGAGCGACACTAGAATTTGCGAAAGAATTTATCTATTTCCAGATCTTTGTATTTTGAGAGTTTCTCCGTTTTTTGAGAGAGACATTGACATGGTATTGATACATCGATTAGAAGGCATTGTTTTTTCTTGATGATCTCTGACAACTATATCCGGCCTATTGGCCTTACTTTTTCTACCTGTGTGTATTAGTATATCCCAGAGTATGGTTGCTTTCTCATTTTCTGTGACCTTTCCTGGGGTGTGCCTATACCATCATTCTTCTGTTGTCATTCCATAGTGTTGGCTTAGCTTCTAGTGTATGTAGGTCCCAACTCTGTCATGTCTGCGAATATATTCCTTCTTAACCAGGACTAGGCAGCCAGCGGCAATATGGTTTATCGTCTCCATCATCACATATTCTACAGTCACTTGTTATATTTCTTTTCATTATATGTTTTTGGTAATTTCTGGTGGGGAGGTTTTGATCTTGTGCTGCAATTAAAAATCCTTCAGTTTCTTCAGCAATTATCAGGATTATACTTTGTCTATTTCTTTTCTCTTTAGCTTATCCCAATATTTGCCATGTAAGGGCTTTTCTTCCTATCGTTTTCTCGTGTTATGATACTTTGTTGTTCCAGGTTTGGATTTCAGTTGTTTTACAGCTTTTGTTATTTATTCTTTCTCATGGTTGTCAGGTACTTTGATTTCTTTCTTGCATTTTTCAGTTTCTTTAAAGACAATAAACCGGGTTTTTTTTTGTTTTGCTCAAGTTTTGTGGTTATTTGAAACAGTTTTATTTGCTTACTTTTCATCATCATCATCATCATCATCATCATCATCATCATCATCATCATCTTCATCATCATCATCATCACTATTATTATTGTCATCATCATCATTATGTGTTATGGTGTCAGCTGTTCACTACCAGTGAACTAAGGTAACACCCTTATTTTTCGAGCACCATCCAGAGTATTCGAGTGGTTTCAAGCAGTGCTGTTTTCTGCAAGTACTCCACCATTATTGCAGCCCTTATTTGTTCCGTGTACTTCTCAAAATCTTTACTCACTGTTCCCAGGGCTCCGATAATTTTTGGTACTACTACCACCTTTTTCAGTGACCACAAATGCTTTACTTCCCAAGCTAATCTGTCATACCTATCGACATTTCTTTCTTCCTTATCGCATACCTTGTTGTCAGCTGGGCATGCTATGTCTATGATCCAGCATTGTTTGCTTTCTTTCTCAATGGTCCGGCTTCCTATTCTCTATCTCATGGTCGCACTGAATCATAAAATCCCATAGGATCTTTGCATTATCATTTTCGATTATGCCTTCGGGTTTATGCTCGTACCACTATTTTGCTATTGAGATACTGGTCCAACTCCAGCCTGTCGTTATCCAGCAAGAGACC
>NW_021835948.1:10000-15000 GCF_006345805.1 Octopus sinensis | reverse complement strand
ACCTTATGAGTCCTAAGCCTCAAAGAAAATTAAAAAGAAATCCTCGATTCTGTTAGCTCTTATCATTTAGTATCCGCAGTTATTGGGACAATGATGTAGCATTGATTTGGGCTTGTCGATGTCAGGTTTGAAAGTTTTCAGTCAGCTCTATGTAAACCATTTCAGCAATGTCAGTTCTTTTCTGTTAACCCAATATTTGTATTTTCAATACAATAGCACGTTATACCAGCGTTTTAATAAACGTACGTTTTACCTAAACAGCACAATTTTATACGTTTAGTTAGTTGCGATTGCTGCCTTGAAGGTTTACACATAGTGAAAGATTTAGAAATATATAATGACTAGAGAAAGTATTTTATGGAGTCCTCGTTAAATATCTTGAGGTAGCTATGTAAAATGAGCAAGCGCGTGCTTATCAGTGAAAGAACGTTCGCTACTGTATTTGTAGATTCGTTCATGCTGTACGGGGCATTAAAGCAGATTATATTCGCATTTCTGTTTGATGTGTGTAGTGTATTCGATTGGCTCTCGTTTATATAAAAATTCATTGCGTGCTGCGACAGCGGGAATAGGGAATTTATTGAATATGTCCTTATCTGCTAATGTTATCTGTGATGTGTTTTAAAATTACATGGGTTGTCAGGACCCTTAAATTGTTTCTGTATTTCGTTTTTGGTAGGGAAGTATAAAAGTATTTAGAAATGTCACTATTATAAATATTCGTGTTCGTTGTAATGATTAAACAACGAATTAATTCTAAGAATTAAGCAAACTTACTTTCATTAAATTACTACAACACATACAAAACTTTGAAACGAAATTTTTACAACTAAACATAAGATTCTTATCTATGTTAGGCCTTTACATAACATTATAGAATCACAAGGACAACGTCGTATGCAACACAAAGTGCAGAGAGATAAACACGACGAAGATGTAAGTGGGTATAAGAAATAAGAATTTAGTAGATATGTTGGTTCATACGTATCTTGAATTTATGGGAGGTGATATATTTTTATTTAATGTGTTTTAAAAGTTGCTTGTGTAATTTCTAAACCTTGCTCTTTTCATCAGTTCAATCAGGTTTATTCCAACCTTATGAATATCCTTGATACGACAAAACAATTCCTTGTACACTTATTGGTAGTGGCTTTCTCGAAGAAGAAGCTTTTCATTTTTTTATTATTATTATTATTATATTATTATTATTATTATATTATTATTATTATTATCATCATCATCATCATCATCATCATCATCATCATCATCATCATCATCATCATCATCATCATCATTATTATTATTATTATTATTATTATTATATGTTTGACTTTTGCTTTATATTTGTACAAGTTGGCTCCAAGTCTCACCCAGAAACCTCAGGAGACAACAGGTTGGAAGTTCACGTTGTTGTTATACCTAGTGTTCCATATATTTGGTTGTTTTTTTTGTGTTGTACTGGTGGATGTCTAATAAAAAAAAATTTTAATGTTTGTTTTATACCTTGAGATTACATAGAAAGTATTTTGCGTAGGATATGAGCAGTTCCCATGAGCACTATCTTTTGAATTTCTGCCATTTTGGGGTTTCCTGGTATCTAAGCTAGGTAGCAATCAACCCCTTTTGCTATCATTCCCAGGGCACTTATGACAACAGGTATTGTTTTAGTCTTCAGGTTCCACATTTTGCTGATTTCTATTTCAAGATCTTTATATTTGCTCAGTTTTTGGTAGGTCTTGACAGATACGTTTATATTGATTGGGATAGTCATATCAATGAGGAGGCATGTTCTTTGTTTGAAGTCTTTCAATATGATGTCTGGCCTATTTGCATCTATCTTTCTGTCAGTTTGAATGGTGAAGTTCCAGAGGAGTGAGATGTGGTCATTTTCAAGCACTGGGGGTGGTTTGTGTTCCCATCAGTTTTTTTTCATGGGGCAAATCCAGGTTTTTGCAGATTACCCAGTGAATATATTGTACAGCTCTATCGTGCCTGTTGAGATACTCTGTAGGCGCTAGAAGACTGCATTTGGAGACCACATGATCAATGGTTTCATTTTGTTGCTGGCATACACGACATGCTGGGCTACTGCCGTTCTTTAATATGTTGGCCTGGTAGTTTCTAGTTGGTAGGCATTGATCTTGAGCTGCTATGATAAACCCCTTTGTTTCAGATTTTAAGCCAGAGGTCATTAGCCATTGATGGGCCAGGGCTTTGTCAACATCTGCATTATTCGCTCTCTTTGGGTAGTTGCCATAGAGAGGTTTTTCTTGCCATTTATCACTCAGAATATCGAAGGCCGCAGATTTAGCACGGGTTTTCATGCGCTTAGCTTTTTCTGTGCCTGTTTCTTGTTTGTCTATCTCTAATTCCGAAATTTGTTGTATTCGGAATTCACTTAGATATTCCTTTGCCTGTTTTGTTACTGAGTATGATGCTTTCTTGTTTTCATGTTTTGAGACAAGTTTTAACATCCAGTCCTCAGAGTTTTTCAGGTAGGTGTCTAGGCCAATTGTAGCAATCTTCATTGTTATTGCCAGTTGTAAAAGTCCACGGCCTCCCTCTTTTCTTGGCAGATAAAGTCGTTCTGTATCTGCCTTAGGGTGGTGCATTCTATGCATTGTCAACAGTTTTTGTATTTTTCTGTCAAGATTACATATTTCAGTAATTGACCAGTTAACGATATTGAAACTGTAAGTCACGACTGGTATGGCTAATGCATTGATCGCTTCGATCCTGTTTCTCGCATTCAGCTGTCTTGAGTATTGCTCTTACTCTGCAATAACATTCTCTCCTGATCCTTTCCTTCATCTCTGAATGCCTTATTCCGTCTCCTTCAATTACCCCTAGATACTTGTAGTTCTCCGCTGGGTCTAATTCTTTTAAGACATTCTGCTGGTTAAGGTTAACGTTAGATGTTTCTGTCATTTTTCCTCTGATAAAGGTAGCTTTTGCACACTTATCGAGGCCAAATTGCATTCTGATGTCATCACTGAATTATTTGACAATCGCTAGTAAGCCCTTGAGTTGTTGGTCATTTTTTGCAAAGTGCTTTAAATCATCCATGTAAATGAGATGATTTATATTTTTAGCAAACATTTTATATCCGTACTGCGCGTCATTGAGCAGTTTTGAGAGAGGTATTAAGGCTAAACAGAAGAGGAGTGGTGATAGTGAGTCACCCTGGAAAATGCCACATGAAATGTTTACATCACCAGCATTTAGAGATTCATTGTCGCTGTTCAAAGTTAGTGTGGTTCTCCATGATCTCATACTTACAGACAAAAAGTTTCGCAGAGTAGGTGCTATCTTATACATTTCTAGGCATTTCTTAATCCAGCTATTATTATTATTATTATATTATTATTATATTATTATTATTATTATTATTATTATTATTATTATTATTATTCCTACAATTTTCTCTATCAGAACCTTTATATAACCGTTTTTTAGAAATGGTATTTTCAAAACTTAAATAATAATAGAAGGGGTCCATTTTATTCTTGTGTTTTCAGTTAATTTATACAGCTCAACCGGTGGACAATTTCATTGTACGTTTTACGTTTGTTCCTCAAATGAGAGAAAAAAGAACTCAATACAAATTTTAGTGTATAATTATTTATTTGCACACAACTGAACTTCAGGCTATTCATGTTTGTTCATAAAATACAGAATAAAAATACTGAGACGATCTTCAGAAGAGGTGTTTCAAAAATCAAGTTTCATAAAAAGTAGTCGAAATATTACGATCCATTCCGAGAACATGAAGGTCCAATCTGAGTATCACAGAAAAATAGATAATATTAATCACAATGGCCAAATTCTTGTTCAGAAGAGACTTGTGATTATTTTTGCAATTTTACATGTAATAACAATCTATCTTTCTTCTTTCTAACATATTCGTTTGCCAGAATCATTTGCAATACAAACGGAATAAATATTGGTCGTAAAATACAAAAAAACAACAACAAATATTTGTGGAGGCACAGCTTTACAAAACATACAGAATGACAATCAAGAAATTCGTTCTATACGAATCTTAGGGGTTGGCTTCTTCAACGTGTAGTTGGACAATTGAATTAATTAATGAGTACTGTTGTGAATATAAACAAAGAGCTGGATCGCATGAACAACGACGGAGAAGGAAACTAGCTGTATGTCTGTATGTGTGAATCTCTGTGTGTGTGCGCGCGCGTGCGTGCGAACGTGTGTGCGTGCTTGTACGCGCACGTATAAACATACATTACCAGTTTCTTTTACTTTTTATCTCTTCACAGAATTCATACATTTTTCTCTCGTTTTCGAGTTTTAGTTTCAGTTTTCCCTCTTGAGAAACGTGTTTAACCCCTTTCGAGTTTTAGTTTCAGTTTTCCCTCTTGAAAAACGTGTTTAACCCCTTTCGTATTTTGCTTACACACACTTGCACACACATCAATAATTCATTCGTTTTTGCCATTCATTTGCTTCAGCAATATCACTTTCCTTCACGCGCTTTTGTTCTCAGCTCCTCACGCATATTTTCTTTCCATACCGTATACGTAAAGGAATGAGAATGAATGCGTGATTACACAAGCACATTAACACCCCACACTCCCACTAACCGTTACACTTTTCGACTTGTCCACCTCTATACACATACACCACACTTTCATTCAAGCATCCCCGAACCCAATGCAGTCTCCCACACACATCTACACATGGGTCTTTTCCTTTCGCCTAAGTCCTCACACTACATTTCTAACGCTTCATCCGTTTTTATCTTCACTAATTTTTTCTCTTCTTTCTGATGAATAATCAACATCCGAAACGTTAAAATATTTTCTCTTGCCATAAAAGCTCTAAGCATTTTTGTAAAACTTCATTCCTCTTGTGTTATCCTTCAATTTATTTTCACTATGTATATGTGTATATGTGTGCGTATAAACCTTTAGATACACTCAGACATATCTACGCAACAACCTGCTCGTGACATTAACGTGCAAGTGGCTGAGCACTCC
>NW_021835948.1:0-7500 GCF_006345805.1 Octopus sinensis | reverse complement strand
TTATGTATGTACGTGTATGTGAGCCTTTTTGTTTGTGCTCTCATCATGTCCTGACAAAATAGCGATTGTGCCAAAGAGATCGACACAATAAGTACCAGACATTGAAGAGTTGTGCTCCAGCAGAGCCGCAGTGCAGTGATTGTAATTTGGGAAAGATAAAATACAACAGACCCCAAATTCAAATAAATACAATTTAAAGAAACTAAAAGATTTTGTTCTTCCTTCAGTTTAGTTTTCATGTAAACTATTGCATATGATACCAGTAATTATATATCCATGTTGTTCATTACTTCACGTTAGTAATTATAAAGGAAATATTAGTCTGTAAGAGAGAAGATAAGTTCCTTTTCAATTATAATTGCTTTTGTTCCGTTCGTCTTCTCAAAGCAGCTTTAGTTATTACGATGTTGCAAATATATTGTAAAGAAGCTACCTTCATATTCATCAAAAGATGTCTGCTTTTTGTAGGTCATCTTACATGAGCCATTTGATATTGTCAACCATAGCAACAACCTCTTGCATGTGTGCGTATATCGTATATATTTCAACATACACAATCATACACACATTCATCTCAAACAAACATCCACCCACAAATAGATATATGTGTGCGTATGTGTGTGTGTGTGTGTGTGTGTGCGCGTGTGTGTGTGTATGTATTTACATTTAGATATACACACATATACAAGGAGACAAAAAGACAGAAAGACAGATGTATGTATATCTATGCGCGCTCACACACAAACACATAAGTATGTATATATCGCATGTATCTATACACACACATATGCAGACATATTTATACGAGTATATATATATATATATATATATATATATATATATATACTAGCAGTATCGCCCGGCGTTGCTCGGGTTGTAAGGGAAATAACTATATAAGCATTTTTAGAGAGTTATAGCCAAAAAATGCATTAAAAATTGAAAAAAAATTAAGGTAAATATTTTTTAAATCGTTGACACATCGTAGATATTTTTAGAGAGTTACTTCCCTTATATAAAAGCGAAAAAAATGCATTAAAATGGAAAAATATGATGGTAAATTTTTTTTTAATCGTAGATGCACGCTAATACCCAGAAGGGCTCGATATGAATCACGACTATAAGATACCCGCTTTTGGTTAAACTGCACCGCAAAATGTGGGAGTAGTTAGGAATCTAAATCGTAGGAGACAGACACACAACTTCACTCTTATATAAAGATGCTTTTTTTTTTTCAGTCATAGAGTTAGATTTATGAAGGTCTTCAGTAGAAAATCCTTCGAATTCTGACTGGCTGCTTGATATAATGAAATTCGTATCCATTTTTTGTCAGAATTAAAAATTTTGAAAACACAATAGGAACAAATTTCGGAAAAAAATCTCCCATAATTCACGGAATTAAAATTACACTTCGAGTTTTGTACAAAACTGTAGTTGAAGTGTTTACGAAGTATAATACGTGTTTTCCCGAATGTACTAAAGAGATTTGCTCTGATATTCTCATTTAAATATGAATAGGTAAATTCGGGCGGCTTGGTAACTATATATAAGTGTCGTCTGTTTATACATAAACACTGTTTCATACTGCAATTATATATACATATATCTATATATAATATTATATAATAAAATATATACAGAGTAAAATAAAAACCAATTTACCTTTTCTGTCCTCCGTGTGTCTTTGCAAATGTGTTGGAATGATAAGTGAGTTGTGTTTTTGCGCCTTTTTTACTAATAACAAACACACACGTGTTTGTATGTAGTTGTATGTGTATGTAGTTGTATGTAGTTGTATATGTATGTGTATGCGTGTGTGTGAGGAATGACACACACACACTCACGCACGCACACATGTACATCAATGCTTTCGGAGTGATATGTTAAAATATTGAGTTTTCTCGAATTTTGTCTTAATTGGGGGTGAAATTGAAAGAAATATATTATGGCATGAGCGAATGGAGTACTTTGAAAAATCTTAGGTAAATGCTAATTGAAGAAGTTGTGTGAGGATTAAATGGTTATGTTTATTATTTGTTTCTGTTTGCTGTGTTTTTTTATTTTTGAGTAGTGGTTTAAACACTTTCAGTTTAGTCTTGCTCAAATCACTCTGTCGCTATTTACTTTCATTTTATTCGTTGCCCACTGTGTGTGTGCGTTTGCGTGTGGTGTAAACCAGACTAAGAAAAGCATTTGACACACACCAGAATGTGAGTTTTCTGTAAATTTTGCTTAATTGGAGTTTAAATTTTAAAAACTGGACCTGGCATGACGCGATGCATTGTACTCTTAAAAATGCTAGGTAAATTGTAATGAAGAAATCTTATATTGTAGATTTGTATAACTCCAAGGGAGGCAGCTAAAATCTGCCTTTTATATAAGAGATATCTCTATTTTAAAGGCAGATTTTATCTGCCTCCCTCTGGGAGTTATACAAATCTACAAATAGGATTTCTTCAATTACAATTTCTAGCATTTTAAGAGTACAATGCATCGCGTCATGCCAGGCCAGTTTTTAAAATTTTAAACTCCAATTAAGCAAATTTACAGAAAACTCACATTCTGGTGTGTGTGTCAAATGCTTTTCTTAGTCTGGTTTACACCACACGCAAACGCACACACACAGTGGGCAATGAATAAACTGAAACTAATTCACTGTGTGTTGACAGGTAGAAAATAGAATGCGATGGCGATGGCTATGGCGATGGCGATGGCTATGGCGATGGCGATGTAATATTTGTTTCTCTCTATGACGCTCATAAAAGCATTGATGTACATGTGTGCGTGCGTGAGTGTGTGTGTGTCATTCCTCACACACACGCATACACATACATATATGAGAGTGGCAAACACAAACGTTTCAAACAACTACATACAAACACGTGTGTGTTTGTTATTAGTAAAAAAGGCGCCAAAACACAACTCACTTATCATTCAACACATTTGCAAAGACACACGGACGGTCGAATAACAATACAGAAAAGGTAATTGGTTTTTATTTTACTCTGTATATATTTTATTATATAATATATATAGATATATGTATATATAATTGCAGTATGAAACAGTGTTTATGTATAAACAGACGACACTATATATAGTTATTAATAAATGTATGCATCCGTTTAACCCTTTCGTTACCAAACCGCCCGAAAAAATTTTGGTTAATGTGACCAAGCCGCCCGAATTTACCTATTCATATTTAAATGAGAAATCAGAGTAAATCTCTTTAGAACATTCGTGAAAACACGTATTATACTTCGTAAACAGTTCAACTACAGTTTTGTACAAAAATCGAAGTGTAATTTTAATTCCGTGAATTATGGGAGATTTTTTCCGAAATTTGTTCCTATTGTGTTTTCAAAATTTGTAATTCTGACAAAAAATGGATACGAATTTCATTATATCAAGCAGCGAGTCAGAATTCGAAGGATTTTCTACTGAAGACCTTCATAAATCTAACTCTATGACTGAAAAAAAAAAAGCATGTGGTATTTGATCTCAACCTAAACAAAGCGAAAGAAACGATAGTTTGTTATTTCCACAACCTTAAATGAAATTAAGGCCTATTTTGCCATAAATATTATTATGGGTATTAGAAAGTTACCCAGAATAACAAATTCTATCGTAAATTTTGTTGTATACCCAATTGAATATTAGCTAATAACCCATTTTCTATAGCGATGTTTGACAAAATTTTAATAATTTTATATATTGTTGAATTTACCTGTATCTACCTGCAATTAGAGTCACTTTGTGACAAAAATATAGTATAGAATTGGTTGAGAACATTTCACTAAATTATCTTCCAAAATCAGATTAATATATTCATAAATAAAAAAGTTATAGTTGTTTAATGAAACCAGACTAAATTTATGATTACGTTAGAAATTAATTGAAACACATAAGGGGTGTATTTTGGTCAGAAATTAGTAACGAAAGGGTTAAGAAAAACCAAAAAATATTTTATTCTTTGTAAATGTTGTGTTCAAAATAACATTTTCTTTTAAGAATGTGTATATAACAAAGTATGTGTATATACTACGTGGCTTATATCTTTATATATAAGAGTGAAGTTGTGTGTCTGTCTCCTACGATTTAGATTCGTAACTACTCCCACATTTTGCGGTGTAGTTTAACCAAAAGCGGGTATCTTATAGTCGTGATTCATATCGAGCCCTTCTGGGTATTAGCGCGCGTCTACGATGAGTCTACGATTTAAAAAAAATTTACCATCATATTTTTCCATTTTAATGCATATTTTTCGTTATTATATAAGGGAAGTAACTCTCTAAAAATATCTACGATGTGTCAACGATTTTAAAAAAAAATTACCTTAATTTTTTTTCAATTTTTAATGCATTTTTTTGCTATTTTTTGGCTATAACTCTCTAAAAATGCTTATATAGTTATTTCCCTTACAAACCCGAGCAACGCCGGGCGATACTGCTAGTATATATATATATATGTAGACACACATATATCTACATGAATATACACACACACACACACACACACACACACACACACATATATATATATATATACATATGTATATGAAAGTATTAATGGACATGTATATATTTATGAAGGCACACATATATATACATGTATATATGTATGCATGTATATATACATATATATATATGTATGTGTATGTATACAAACACACACACACACACATATATATATATATATCATAAATATGAAATACATTAAGTACAGGACATCACCAACGACCGAAAAATACGTAAACACACGCTATATGTGTGTGTGTGTGTACATATATATATATGAATGTATTAATGGATATGCATGTATGTATATGCCGTGTATACGTGTGCTGTCATACGTATTTCCCTAAGCACCCACACATGCATTCACATACTTATACATACACATATAGCAGCATGCACATATATACACGCGTGGTGTATGAGCTGAGAGTAGAAAGCGCCAAATAAAACCTTTCAGTTGGAAAGCGTGAAAGAAGAGCAGTTTCTGTCGTCGTTATCTTGATAATTCTGCACAAGTTAGGGGGTCCCCAAGGATCCGTTTTGTCGCTTATTTATTATAAAAAAACTATATCATAGCATAAAAAATAGATGCATTTTGTAGATAATTTTTTTTTATTGGCTTAGAGCGGATACTGACCTTGATAAAATAAATTATTACATACTTATTACAGAAACATGGTTATTACGACCTTCAAAAACTTTTTTAGGAAGAACTGTTTTAATAAAAAACATATACGAAATATAAAGGTATACATGAATACACAACCACCCAATAATGTATGTATGTATGTATGTATGTATGTATGTATGTATGTATGTATGTATGTATGTATGTATGTATGTATGTATGTATGTATGTATGTATGTATGTATGTATGTGACCGCGTGTGTACCATTGGCGATTTTTTTCCTCCGTCTTCCCTTCTCTGGATCTTTCCTTTTCCTTTGTTTCTGACGAAGAGCTCCGCTCGAAACGTTAAACACTCCTTCTTCCCTTCCTTCCTGAGCCTCCAATAATACTATATTTGTTCCACACTTGCGTTGTTGTATTTTCTCTTTGTGTTTTCATGTTTGGATTAACTTATTATATATATATATATTATATATATATATAATATATATATATATATATATATATATATATATATATATATTATTATATCACGTGATCACGTGACCGACAGACCATCAGATGCTACACTCGCTGGTCACAATGCGTTCGCATTGTTTTAGCCTTCGAATGACGCCACCCCGTGGCTAGCGAGCAGGCCATAAAAACTACAGAAGGCTTGTGTTATAAGGTTAAAGAATATATTTAAGTCGTTATGTTAGAAATATGTTATAAAATTTTGTGTATAGTAACATAGTTTTTGGAGAAATAACCGGTTTCGTATTTTCTTTTATACATCCATCCACATGCTTTCACACACCAACTCTCTCACCTATATATATATATATATATATATATATTGTGGGTGTGTGTGGTGCATTATACACACACACACACACACACACACACATATATATATACATATATATATATAGAGAGAGAGACGGGGGGGGGGAGACCTATGTATGATATTAGCATGGAAAGAAACTCTTGTCGTATTTCAAGGCGGGAAAGAAAGAAATGCTTCCTTGATATTGCCAATGAAGATAATTCTTATTTTTGATAACGCAATTCCATCTCTTCGGCAAATCGTTGTTCTTTCCAGCGTAACATTCTCCAGGTTTTCGCGAAAAGGAACACTGAACATCATTTTAAATCTCTCATAATTGATAATCTGTTTTCTCTTTACGTAATGCTGCAATGATCTGAAAAGATGCCGATGAGATGGAGCAAGACCAGGATTGTGAGGAACATGAGACAAGACTTTCATAATCGATGTCGTATTTTCCCAGAGTAATAAGGGGTCTTGAATGATCGCATCAAAACAACACCCCTTTAAGAATAACTAATTACGGGTGCTTTTCCTGCAAATTATTGTGCAATGTTTCTAATTGACACCTTTACTATCTCCGCATTAACCGATTCCTTTTGGTTTAACACACCCGGATAGATGTCACTCTTCCTACCCCACCAAGCAGGCAGCAGAACTTTAGTCGGGTGTAGTCGTGGATTGCAGTTGTATTCTCCTTTATCATTGGGCGCTAACCATTGTCATTTCCTTTGAATATCATTAAAGATAACGAACTCTTCATCACTTGTGATGATTCTACCCAGGTAAGGTTCGGTAACAAATCTGCTGCTCACTCAGGGGCAGAGGGCAAATCTTTGATTACACTGAGTAGATAGTGAGGGAGCACTGACCAAATTTAGACACATTTTTTCAGTTCATGAAGATGTGCTATGATGGTGGTGTGATTTGAGTTGACCTGTTTGGTTAATTTAAGTGCAGTTTGCTTTGTATTTTCTTCAGAAGGTCAATAGTGACAGAACCTGGTCATCCATATCAAACAGAATCTGTTGAAGGAAAGTTTCCTGGGCGAAACTAGTCAAACCATTGTTGGCATCTCGGGACACTTAAAGCTTCATTTCCAAAGACAGAACGAATATTTCCAGAGGCTTCCATTGCTGAAGAGCTAAAGCTAATATCGAATTCATACAGCGCACACTATCTGATATATGTCTGGTCTAAACTAATTTTCATTGAGTAAAATCGATACGAATTTTGTCCCTATGGTAAAAAGTAATCTGCAAAGAAAACACATTGGAAAGTAAGGATTGAGATATCCTCAAAGGGATTATGTCAAGAATGCGACACGACTCTGCAACATTTCATAGATATATAAGTTAAGCTAATTTAGATTTGTTTCGACCAAAGATTGGCCCAGGACATAACAAACTTCTGGACAGGTTCTGATAAGTAATTTCAAAGTGAAGTTTTGTGGTATCACGTTCCATTCAAGGAGAGAGTTGCTGTTAACAGATAGAGGTGGGTTATGTGGTATCTCTTGAAGAAAGTTGTCCGGGTTTCGTGTGAAG
>NW_021835947.1:0-37306 GCF_006345805.1 Octopus sinensis | reverse complement strand
TTTTTGGTTTGAGTTTGGGATCTTATAGGAAGGGGAAGGACGTGAAACTTGGACAATATTGATATTACTCATAAAACAATTCTTTCGAACAGCCAAATGGTTCAGAAAGTCTAGAATCAGACTTAAAGTTCGAAAGATTCTCTCGCAATGGAACAGACATGCCTGTCGGCAGACTCACCCTGGATTCCAGAGCAGAGGCCAACACCCTCATCCGCTTTGGAATAACTGCGGGCTTCAGCCATATTCGCTGCGAAGGCACAAGCCTCAGCAACGAGATGCTTCCGTTGCAATCAGTTTGGACATACCTCCTACAGATGCTCGAAAAACTCCGTTGTCTCCTCTGCGGAAAAGAACCACAGGCACCAAAACTGCCCGAGTTCCAAGCCAAAACAAGTGTCCCAGCTGCAAAAACTTGCATTAACTGCAAGAAGAACACTGGGCACTTGGCGTGCTACGGTGGATGTCCGTCTGCAAGAAAGCAGTAGCAACATGGCTAGAACTAAACAAACTGCTCGAAAATCTACTGGAGCAAAAGTTCCAAGGAAACAATTGTCTGCAAAATCTGCTCGCAAGCTGTCTGCACTAAGAAGACTATGCAGAAGTGGAGGTGTTCCCGCCTCGCTCTCCCAGAAGGACAAGACGGTTCAGTGTGCCACTACGATGAATTGCCGGAGCCGTGGTTCACCGCCACGCGCTTCCGGCTATTCTAGTGGTGTCTTTAATTTTCTAGGCGAAAGCAGGAAGGAGAAGTCGAAGCCTGGACCCTCCCAGGTGGGTTCAGCACTCACTGGAGACACTTCTTCCTCTGCTCCCCCTATGGCTGGTGTCGGGGAGCTGCAGGTGCAACTGGTTCTGATCGTTTGGTATCCACCACAACCGCACAGCATGCTGGTTCGCCACGTGTTTGCGGTTTGTCTAGTGGTACCAAACCCAGCCTAGGTAAGTCAATTAATGCCAAAGGGTGTCGTCTCCTGAGGCCGTCCCGGTGGGTACGGCAGGAAATAAGGTTGCCCTTGAGGACGGTTGGTACACGGTGGGGAAACCCAAACGTGCGGCTGGCCGTCCAACCCCCCCTAATGTTTTAGGTACTGGGTGTGTGTCCGATCAGGCGGATGCACACCCAAGAAGACCACTGGCGCCGGGGGCAGAATTACCTTCGGTGCTGTGGCACGACTTGAGGTCCTCCCTACAAGTGGGAAGGCCTCGGTCATAAAGATCTTGGTAGTTAGACTCTATCCAGCCTTCAAAGCTGTATAGAGTCCTGAAGAGGGAGCCCACCCAATTCCTGCTTGGGTGGGAGAAGGAGGATGACTTCTCCAACTTCAAAGGGGAGCTGGAGAAGTCAAATCCGTTCGGTCCTGGCATGCATCGCCTTGTCAGGATCGAACGTAAGGTAAGTAAGGTAAGTGTCCTCCTCCTCGGGGTTCCTCGGGACTTCGAGGATAATGACCTCCTAGGTCATCTGCAGCAGGAGTACCCCAGTGCCTCTGCCATTGCACGCTTCAAGCAGGGTAATCGCCCTCTTGAAGTGGTGGAGATTACACTGGGATCTCCTGCAGAAGCTGAGCGCCTGGTACTTCTTGGTACCAGGATCGGCTACATTAGGAGATGAGAGCTGCCTGGCCCGCCCGAAAGCCACCCAATGCTTTCGGTGTCAGGGGTTCGGGCACATCTCCACAAAGTGCCCGGATAAGGCGAAGTGCTTATTTGCGGTGGGGAGCATGGTCGCAAGACGTGCCCCTCACCATCCAAGGAGAGGCAGTGTGTCAACTGTGGTAAGTTGGGACACACTGCCAACTTCAGAGGTTGCCCCAAGTTCAAGGAGGCAACCCGAAAGGTAGGTGGGGATGTAATCCCAACAGTAAGTCGCCCCGTCGCGTCGCGCGCCCTGCGCCAAAACCTGGCAAGCAGGCGATACTGGCCAAACCTTCCAAATCCGTTTGGGTGGCGAAGACAGTGGAACCTGTGAGCCATGCTACGTGTGGGTCGGTGCAGCCTTCGCCGACAAAGTTGGCAAAGCAGGTGAAAGCTTCCGAGTCCGCTTGGTTGCCTAAGCCGGCAATGCCTTCTGAGGCGGCTAACGGCGGCGCCGTCCGGCACAACCTGGGGCTGAAAAGGCGTCCTCCATACGTGGAGATGCCATTGCACTCAGCCCCTGGCGAGCGTGTACCGCAGGACAGTATTAGTCCTGCGGTGCAATTATGCGTTTCCCTATTAAAATTTTGTAGGGAGATGAATTGCAGTGTAGAGGAAATGCTACACTGCAACGTTGCCGAGGCCAAGAAGATCCTTGGCGAAGAACCGATATGATGCTCAACATCATATCGGTGAACGCGCGTTCCTTGGAAGGAAAAAGGGACGCCGTTCAGAGGATGTTGGCCACCACGAGTGCGGACATTCTGGTGGTCAACGAAACGAAGGTAAAGGGGGGTCCGTACGTAGTTGATGGCTACAACTGTCGTCACATACCCTGGAAACAGGGGTCAATATGTGGCACAGGAACTAGCCTCTTCTACAAGCCCTACCTTGCCTTGCAGAGTCCAGGTATATGTTCATGTAGCTTGTGTGAATTCCTCCAAGTGAGAATTCGCATAGGCGAGTTAACATTTTACCTAGGTGGGATGTACTCGAAGAACTTTACGGCGTGCTCCTGGCACGTACGGGAGTTCTTTGAAAAGCATCCGAAGGCCATGGTTGTTGGGGACCTGAATGCCAAGCATCAAGATCTTGGTTTCAGGGTAACCAACTCGCATGGTTTGGCTCTGAAGACGCTGGTTGAAGACCTCGGGCTGGAAATCCGGACTTCGAGCGAGCCAAACCACGTCGACGCGGAGGGGAGGACGTGACTGGCTAGGGCTTGCTCTGGTCAGTCCCGGTCTTCTAAATTGGGTTAGTAAAACTATTTTATTGTCCGATATTGGGAGCGACCATCTGCCTCTATTGCACGAACTCCGTGAGCCAGTTCCTCAAAGGGTCCCAGGATACTTTGACCTCCGGGTGGGTTCCTGGGCTAACCTGGAGAGTTTCATGGCCAGCAGGTTGCCCTCACTTCTGGTGGGGAATACCTGCGCCAACATACGTGAGTTGGAGGCGCTTGATAATGGAATCATGCTGCCCTGACTGATTACATGCGAGATAATTTCAAACAAAACTCAGTGCAGGGTCAGGCACATTCCACGCTCCCTCACCGGATCTTAAATAAAATTAGGTTCAAGCGCCGGCTATCCAGACTACGGGACAAATGCGTTTACGAGGAGAACCGTGTTTGGTTTCGTGGCTGGATTAGCCGGCTTCAGAGGGAGATCCGAAGAGAAATCCGCGAACTCGAAAGTTCGCGGTGGGAGAGGCCTGCCGAAGGGTGGACCCTCGCTTTCCGGACTTCTGGAAGCAGTTGAAGAGCCTGTCGGGGAGAAGGGGGGCTAAGTCAGTGCGCCTTAAACGCTCTGATGGAACCCTCGCTTCGGACCCGGTTGAGGTGGTTGAAATACTTTCAGCCCATCTCAATGGCATCTCGGGAACTGACGGAAGTCAGTTCGTAGAGACATCGTCCTTTGATACTGTCCAGCAGATATTGTCGTGGGACAAGCGCTGCCAGCTGGGCATATCAAGGAACGATGCAGGCGAAATTACTGAAGCGGAGATTCTGGCAGCAATCTCCCGAAGTAAGAACACCGCGGCGGGTTGGATCGGATCCCGATGGCCATCTTTAAGAAGGCCCCGCCGCGGTTAATCACTGCACTAAAGGTTTTATTTAACGGGAGCTTGCGACTTGGGATGATTCCTCCAGGTGGAAAGTGGCTGAGGTAATCCTTATCGGAAAGCCCGGGAAGCCACATGATGTCCCCGGGGGATATAGGCCCATTTCCTTGCTCCCCGCAATATCTAAAATACTAGAAAGAATTATGCACCAAAGGCTCCTGGAGGAGCTGATGGTTGCAGACGCCCTCCCTGAGTTCCAATGGGGCTTCAGGGAGGGCCGCTCATGCGGGGACTGCCTTCACAAGGTGTCGTCTGGTATGAAGAACGCCCTCCAGAAAAGGGAATGCGGTATTTTAGTTAGTCTCGACATTGAAAAGGCCTTTGACTCGGTGTGGCACGACGGCCTCCGGAGCCCTTGCCACGTGTGGGGTTTCTCCGTGTCTAAGGCGCTGGCTGTTGTCGGGTTTCTTGAATCTCGCAGGCAGGTCGTGCGGCATCAGGGGGTCTTTTCTAAAGTCGCAACAGTCCTTCGCGGGGTCCCTCAGGGCTCTGTGCTCAGTCCGACACTATTCAATGTGTTTATGGCCACTGCGCCTATGCCAGTCAATGCTCGTACTGAAATGGTAATCTATGCAGACGACATTATCCTCTGGGATCACTCAATGAAACCGGAGTGTGCGTGTCGTAGGCTTCAGGTTGCTGTGGATGGACTTGCAAACTGGTGTGGGAGTAGGGGTCTGAGAATGTGCGCGGACAAGTGCAGTGTCCTTAAAGTCTGTAAAAGGACGAGGGGTTACACTAATTTTGTTCCTAGGTTATTGCTGAGCGGGTCAGCAATCGCTGCAGTTGATCGGATGACTTATTTGGGCGTGCTCTTTAAGCCGTCCGGTAAGTTTGATGATCACATTGCACGTACGAAAATGCGTGCAATGCAGCGATTAGGTGCGTTGCGTGCTTCCGCTTGAGCAGAGGTGCCTGGTTCCGCGTGTTTAACGCCATGGTGTTACCCGTCTTGACCTATGGCGTCCACGCTTGGTACCTCTATGAGGACAGGGATAAGCATGTTGACGTGCTTAAAAAAGTAAGAAGACGAGCCATAAGGCTAGCCTATGGCTTAGGATTCCGGACTGAGCTCTCCGACGCCCAGGAATCATCTCTCAAAGGCCTCTCTGAGGTCCTAGAGAAGATTATTTCTGGATGGCAGGTAAGGCGGTAAGTCTTAACCTGTGGTTGTGTGTAGGGAGGCGTGTGTGAGATGGAGACTGAAAAGGCAGCGATGCCGAAGGTCTACTTAGTTAGTTTTTAACTCCCTTAACTTATAATGTTTTTTCCCCCGGTTCTCATGATGCTTTCACCTCATGAACTTCCACCAATTATCGTCAGATATTTGCCCGATCTTGACTAGAGGCAAAAGCCTCAACTCTTGAAGGATGGAACATTATCATCGAATTTTTCGATGATGACTTTCAGTCTTTCAAGGTCATACAATCGAGTTCATCCATTGACATTTGAACATTTTTGAGATGTTTAATGATGTCATAACATATAGCATGAACTGATTCGTCATAGCCTAAGTTGGCAATCATAATGCCTAAAGCCCTTGACTTTGTATTCTCCACGGTGAATGGGGCATTCTCAGGGTATAAAAGTTTCCCAATAAGGTTATTATTCACTCTGATAACAGCTCCTTCACATACGGTAGGATAGAAATTGAAGTGTTGAAAGAGTACAAATCGCAGTCTTGTCGACATTAAGTTTCGCGTTAAAATGTTTTGCGCAGTATTTAGAAATGGATTCAAGAATAAGGAGGGGACTTTCTCTTGAATTAAAGGAAATAAGTGAATCATCACCCATTACTTTAACGTGAAAGTCTTTTCGCTTAAATCCACGGCTAAGCATTGCAGAAACTATCATCACATAGTTGCAACAAGAGCCTAATAACTGTGTTTGAAATTGGCCCGAAGGTAAACCAGAATGAATTCTTTTGTAACGGCTACCATTTTGAAATCTATAAATACCATTCTTAATTGAATAGTTCATAAACTTCCAGAGTCGTTCGATTCTTTCAGGTGAAGTTGCAGGATGTGGATAGTTAAAATCGTCTTCGTAATAAGGCCCTAGCTCATATAACGATTTCCAGATTTTATGGACTTCGTCAATCAGCCAGAAAGGTATCCTTTTATCAAACCCCGAAAAATCAAGGTTGAGATGATGCTCATAAGAATGGACATCATCGCGTAATCGGATAAGACCCCCACGAAAAGTTTCGTATCCCCAAGCAATTATGCTTTTGTGTCTGTTCTTTAGTGATGCTATTAAGGGCCAGAGCAACATTATTTATACTACAATGGATGTTGCGGGGGCTCCGTAAACGGCACGTACTTTCGCAGGTTCACCGAGCTCTCTGCTAGTTAAATGAGATCTCGCGTGGACGGGTGTGTCATGCAACAACTTGTTAAAGGGAAAGATTTTACTCTTGATTTGATGGACTTTGACTCTTTCTTTTCTGAGAATCATATTCCATCCATTACCTTTAGTAAGTCGTGTATCACTAATTAATCCTTGGTCAAACTGTTGTTGAACGTAAGTTTTAAATTCATAACTTTCAACATAAGGTAGTTCTGCTGAACCAGCCTTATTTATCTTGCAAAAACGAATTCCAGCAAAATGAACTGTCTTCAAGGGTTCGGTATCTTTCAATTCACTTCTTAGCGAATTTAACGCAATACTGAACTCCGTTAAGGCAAGTTTTTCAATTTGGGAAGTATCGTGTTTCAAAAGATCTTCAAAAAGTGCCTTGTTATCGATAGGACCACGGAAGAAGTCTTGTTCAATCTGATCAGCTGCAGGTTGACCTAAAACTTTTTCAATAGCACGAAAGGCCATTCTTTCTACTTTTTGGTTTGAGTTTGGGATCTTATAGGAAGGGGAAGGACGTGAAACTTGGACAATATTGATATTACTCATAAAACAATTCTTTCGAACAGCCAAATGGTTCAGAAAGTCTAGAATCAGACTTAAAGTTCGAAAGATTCTCTCGCAATGGAACAGACATGCCTGTCGGCAGACTCACCCTGGATTCCAGAGCAGAGGCCAACACCCTCATCCGCTTTGGAATAACTGCGGGCTTCAGCCATATTCGCTGCGAATGGCACAAGCCCTCAGCAACGAGATGCTTCCGTTGCAATCAGTTTGGACATACCTCCTACAGATGCTCGAAAAACTCCGTTGTCTCCTCTGCGGAAAAGAACACAGGCACCAAAACTGCCCGAGTTCCAAGCCAAAACCAAGTGTCCCAGCTGCAAAAACTTGCATTAACTGCAAGAACACTGGGCACTTGGCGTGCTACGGTGGATGTCCGTCTGCCAAAGCAGCAACAGCAGCCTCAAGGGTTGCGAAGAGCCCACAGACTAAAAGCCCAGTACGCTGGGTAAAAGCCGAACGGATAGAATCAGTCTGGAAAAAAGGGTCTCCCCCAAGTCCATCCAGAGTCGATGTCTCTACTCAGACGTCGCCGGCCCACAGCACACTCACAAGCGCGGAGTCAAACACTAATGAGTGCCATAACTCAGAAGTGGTCCGCTCGGCTGTCCCTCATAAGAGGAGAAAAACCCACCGTGACAAAGCTTTGTCACAAAGAAGAGCCCACTCGGATCAGGACCTACACAACAGAGATTCCCAACTGGAATGCTTCCGCTGGTGTGTAGGAGCCCTGACCCTACTTGGAGTGGATATGCTGCAAGAGTTCCTGCTAGAAACGAGCAATTCAGCAACATAGCCACTATTAACTCTGGCTCACGACAGATGAATTGGACGCAAGCTCAGAAGAGTTCAGTTGCCTTGGCATCAGTCTCGTCCTATCACCGTCCTTAATTCCTGTCACTTTCTCTTCCTCTGTTAATTACAATAAACTCAATTCATTCTTGACATTGTCAACCATGACACAGGAGAAAAACAAGATTTTTCCTGTTCTTAGCATGCTCTTTGTTAGAAAAGGAGCTTGTATGAACTGAGCTTTCAAGCAGTTCATCCTATAACCAATGTATATCAGACCAGCCGCTGACCTGCCATTCTTTCTTTCTCAGATGATAAGAAGATATTGATATCCACACTTCTTGTGATGACTTGGAGCTGTCTGGGGTGAAACCTGCCAATTGAGCCTATGTTTGTCCTGAGAAGAATTCCACCGGATGCGGATCTATCCTTGACAATTATAGACTTCTCCATCATATTATTATGGTAATTTCTGTATGATTCATTGTCATCAAAATAAGACAAAGACGGATCTACATTATCAGCACCCCGCCCATTATGGGGGTCAATATCATATTGGTCTGTGAAAGCATGTACCGGCACGGTTGTGAACGGCGGTATATTCATAGATCCTTGTTTGAGATTTATCATTCTCGAGGGGTCATATTGACTGGTGATGATCTCGGTCAACTTGCCGATTTCATTGGTTTGGAGGTGTCTTGATATTTCAGACTCTTAATGACCGACGTGGTCACGTAGGTTCATTTTGACAAAACTATCTAAAGCTGCCAGACCTTCGTCACTAAGTGACAAGACTGCTTCGTGGAGACCCCTCATGTGTTCTGCACCCATCACTCTCATGGGGAGAATGGCGGTCAATTTGTTCAATTGGTCCTTCCGCTCGATCATCTCATCATAAATGATCTTATCTACCTCATTGAGCGTCCCCCTAAGCGGAAGTACACCAGGAATACAACTGTGTGGAGTAAAACAACTTTGTGACAGTCAACATGCCTCCGATGGTGCTCATAAAAAGGTATAAACCAGGTAGAGAGGAGAACTAAATGCAGAGGCCCTTACTAGACCTAACCCTTTCTGGTACACACATAAATGGTCGCTCGAGGTTACTTCACAGAAATGCCCGAGCGCCTTCCTTACTTCATCCCTAAAAGTCGGAACGAAAAGTCCCTGAATTAAGAGTGATCGTTCTTCTGAAGTCTTCAGCACAGTTCCGAGAGTGATGATCCTTGACAACACCGCGTTACCTCCGTTATAGAACCCTCCGCTGTACGGAATGGAAGCATGGTACTACTCGAAAGATCTCGAGAAAATTTACATGAAATGCGAGAAAATCCGACGCTACGCGCTGAAGCTAGCTTATAGGGTTGACCCGCGAGACCTCGTCCCAAGCTGGGCGAAGACCAGATCCCCGGAGGTACGACAAGTCATTGAGAAATCTATCCGGTCTTTTCGGAGAAGATCCCAAGTGACCGACCTGTTTATCGACCGGTAACTCTCTGCACTCGTAAAAAACTAATGAACCTACTTCCTTAACTCTGGCTAACGACCTATGAATTGGGCGCAAGCTCAGAAGAGTTCGGATGCCTTGGTATCAGTCTCGTCCTATCACCCTCCTTAATTCCTGTCACTTTCCCCCTTTCTCTGTTATTACAATAAAATTGATTGATTGAACTTCAGAACTGTCTGGCTTGTATTGCAGACTGGGGAATAATTGACAACCGCAATGGAAGGAGGCATTTAAACACTGCGAATTGGATTATACCTTCAGGCTTTCTGTTCGTGACTTCTACTCTCTTGTCTCCTTCTTGTAAAACACTATCTTGTCTATTTCCACTTCGCATGAAACCTTCAATGTTTTAATGTACTCATAGAGGAAGGACACTGCTATTCCTTCATCCCACGAACCGGAATTCTCGATCTTCTCAGCTAGGGAGTAAATCGGAGACCCTTCCATATACGTTGTATTGATATTCACGCCGAGTAGACTATTGGCAATGTCCCCCCAATCTTCCTCATTTGGCGGATCATGATACATTGTAATACCGCGGCTGACTATCATGCCACTTTCTCTAGGTGTTCTCCTTGACGCAGCAGTGCCGAGTCATATTTTCCATTGTTCTTACTCAGATCAGGAGAGTTGCTGTGAGAATCCAGTTGCATGGTCAAGGAAAAGAAAGAAAAAATGGTCAAGAATAATCAAAATCTCTCATCAATCAAAGCTTGCTCCAAACTTCAAAGACGAACAGGGGTAAAGCCACAGCCGTTTTACGAACCCATCAAAGCTGAATATCCCACCGAACCTCCGAACCCTAGTGTGCCTCAAAAACACAGTGAGACCCAATGCCATCAGACAAAAACTGAGCCTAACAGCTCAAGCCTCACATATTCTCTGAGTATCGAAAACCCGGCACTTGGAAAGATCAAGAGGTTGAACCTCCTATCCAAGTCGCCAACTGCTTCCAAAGCCCAGATAACATTACAGAAATCCGGCACCTTCATTCTAAAATTCAGATCGCCTGAGATTATGTAATAAATTGTTTTATATATTATACACTTTTTGTGGTCTATCGACGTGACGATTAATGAGTACTTGAGATTAAATAATAAAATGCGTGATATATTATAGAATTTAGGTGGTCCCAAGATTTTTACGATATAGGAGTACTTGAGATTATGTAATAAAATGCGTAATATATTATGCAATTTGTTAGGTCCTTAGATGTGACGATACAGGGATACTTTGAGATTATGTAATAAATTGCGTAATATATTATGCAATTTGTGCGTTCCCTAGACGATCGCGCAAAATCGTTTCTGATATTTGAGATTCCATGTCACAATGGGGGGAAACTAAATGACTGACAACTCAGAGATCAGAAAGCCAAAATATTAAGAAAAATTTATTTAAAGAAAAAAAATGTTAATTAGTTTCTAAACTTGCCAGGTCTCTGCTATCTTCTTGTATTTCTCTGCCATCTTCGGACTCCAGTATCACCATACCAGTGGGTGAGAATCCTTTGACATAGTATATTCTTGTATCATGGTGCTCATTTAGAGACCGCTTCCGCGTCCCTTTATTTTTGTCTGTTTTAACTCTTCGAACAACTTTTTCCCCAATTTTAAAAACAGAGGTGTCATTCTTCCGCATTTTTTTAGCATTTTTTCTTTCGCCGCATCCGAGTACTGGACAGCCTTTGTCCTTGTACTACTGACGGTAAACCATTTTCAAGCCATATAATTCTCTACGTCATCTTTTTCATCCATGTTGGATCAATCCAAATCTGCGAATAGGAGATTAAGTTCTTCTATAGTGTATGTTTGCAGACTGATCGGCATTTTCTCCAAACATAATTCTGAACGGTGCAAACGACGTAGTGGAATGCACCGTTGAGTTAAATGAACTGGTTATCCGGTCTATAATCGAAATCCATTTATAATCAAGGTTTTCAAACAAAAAGGTGGAGAACAACATATATTTCAGATATTAGCTTAGTCTTTCCACCTGCCCCTGCACCCAAGTGGACCTAGCACGACCTCTCATGTGCTTTATTGCGAACAGTGTCTAGCAGATGTGTAGAGCGTGATCAAAGTATTGCTATGCAGATGTCTACAATGACCCCATCATCCTAATAGTGATACCTTTCTCTCACGCTATAGGCTCTTATTGGCTTAATTGCAGGTCTGGTGTTCATAAACTTTCTCGCCTGACATTGACAGCATGATTTGAGAACTGACATAACCTCATTCCGACAAGATCCATGAACAGTATTTTTAAGAAGAAAAAGCAGCTTGTCTCGACCTTGATGTCCATTTTTAAAATGGAGATTTTCAATAAAAAGTTTCTTTTCATCTACTTCCTCGAGAGCGAAGGTACGTAGTAAGATTCCCGAAGTTTTGAAGTAAAGAATGTCATTTTTGGAGTCCGACAATCTAAATAATGATGCCGTTCTCCTAAAATTTGACTAATTCTGATTCTGAATCACTTCATCTGGCATTTCACCATCCTTAAGAAATGCTATAATTTCCGACTTTTCTGTAAGGTCAATAAAACGAATTTAATAACAAAAAATTATGTAACGTGTTCAGAAAATTTCGATTTTCATATGAGGTCAGCCATTCTAAAAAATTAAAATTTTCTTTCTTTTTTAAACTAAAAAATCTAAAGTGATGATTTTTGTGATTATATTAATTTAATTTTTTGATAATCTATATTTTTGAGTTTTCGTTTTAGCGTAGCAACGGCACGGCGTTTACGGCGAAATCGATATTGCGTATCAATGGCGTTAACGGCAAAATCGATTTTGCGCGATCGTTCTCAGCCTGAATCACTCTCAACCGGTGACAAATATTTTTTCCTGCAATTTCTCCATACTTAAGTTCTTACATCACTATTATACATATTAAATTTACTTTCATCGCTTAAAATAACTCGCTCCCGAAATATTTTGAGAGCATATTGCATGTTTGGCATAGCTTTAATCATTGAAGTTTAGGGTTTTTGGTAAGAAGTGGTCTTTTCGTGGGCGGATATGCATTCAGACCAATTTTTCGTGGTATTTCTTATTGTTTGAGCTGTTACTGATTTCCCTTTTTTCTGTAAATGTTTTAGTAAATTTAAAACAGTTAAAATTGACATCCACTTTTCAAGCCTCTTTAATTTAAAATATTTTTTGACGATTGAGCAACGAATGGTCAACCACACCCGACTTTTTTATCCGTCAAGCACGTATTTAAATAGCTTTTGATAATTTGCAATATCGTGCCAAGCATATTATTTCGTGATATCTTGTATTTCTCAGTATGTTTTTTCCAGATTTATACATGCCAATTATTCTGCCTTTTTTTTCAGATGTTCAATGATTGGCTATGTAGAGATTACAAATGACCGAATTTGAAGAATTTTAAAAAATAAAACCTTTTTTGATATATTTAAGTGATTTAATTTGTTCAGTTTTTTTTGGTTTTGAATTTTCGAAATCATAAAAAAGGGCATAAATATATAATTATTAAAAAAACTAAAAAAATGTAAAATACTTTAATTTATGTTAAGAATAAATTTGAGACATATTTGCAATATTGTAAATTTATAATCTTACTATTGTGTGATATGCAACGCGGCGTTATGTGGTTCACCAACTCGCTTGAATCTCACAATTCAGACGTATTTGGAAAAGCTCAGGGAGTACTTAATGCCCACCGGAAAAAACCATAAAAACTTGTCCTCCTGGTGACATTTTCGTCCCAGGACGATGCACCCTACCTAAATAAAATAAGAAAAAGCATGTTCAGTTTTTTTGTTCAAATATACACTCCCTGGAAAAGAAAATCACTCCTACATCCCTCCAGGCGAATGGAAAGAGCCAAGCAAGTTCTACAATGAGATCGCACAACGTGTTTATACACCGACGCACAGTAATGACGCCAAGCATGTAATGAATAAAGGGGATTATGCGCTAAATAAAAGGTCAATGGACCGAGCTGAGGGAACACCTTTCGGCGCCAGACTCTGAAGGTTGTATCCGTGGTTCCAGACTGTCGTAATAGGAAAAAGGCTCACTTATCTGTACCCCGTCCAAACGATCGGAGAAAAGGATTGTAATTTCTACAACCTGATCCGATCATTCAGTGATCGGGCCCTGGAAGATGTCGATTTATTTCTCGAAAAACGTACGCGAGAAGAATACATCTCGTGGCAGCAAAACTGTATAAGTCACGTCCCTAATGATTCTAACATTGATTTAGCCAAGGTCATACAGGATGTTAAAAAACTATACAAGAATTATTCACGAGTTAGCGTGCGTCATGTGGTTCACCGTTTCTGGTGGCGTCAGATACAATCTTAATTTGTATCCAAAAATAACCATTAGTCAAAATCCATCCAGCGGACCTCCCCCTGGACAGCACTCCCTCCAAGTTAGTGCACTTTCCTGGTGGCGACTTATCATTTCCGGAGATGTTGAGCAAAATCCTGGACCTAGAAAGAACCTCAATATACTGAGCCTGAATATCAACGGAGTTAGAGGCAAGGCCAAAGAACTAAAACTTTATCTGGAGAGGAAAGATATTGACGTCTGCCTTTTACAAGAAACGAAGCTTTCGAAAACTGGCAAAACTCCCAATTTCTCTGGCTTCAAAGTGCTAAGAGTGGATCGCCCATCGAGGCACGGCGGAGGCTTATTGACACTTGTCAGAAAGGAAATCATCTTCTACAAAAACCACTCCACATTCAGGAAACTGGATAAAGACTGTAATACAGAATTTCTCGCCATCTCCATTCAAACTTCTTTTGGACAAATTATTATTGGAAACATCTATATTCCGCCTCCCGGCTCCTGTGCCAAAGAATTTACAGTGGATTTGTCTGAATTTGACAAGGTGGAAAACCTGCTGGTCTCTGGCGATTTTAATGCCAAACACCCCTCATGGTATTGGAAGCAACCTCCAGATAAGAGGGGGAACCTAATAATTTCTCACCTGGAAAATCTGTGTGTTGCAAACGACTCAAGAATGAACACTCAAACCCCTTACAACGAGAAAAATTCACTCACTTCACCCGATATTACTATTTGCTCACCACGACTGGCACCTCTTGTTCATTCGTCCGTTAATTTTGACTTGGGGAGCGATCACAACCCTATTCTTATCAAAATCAATTGCACCCCGGAGACCCGGTCAAAGCATGCAATATTTCACGATCACGCTAATGCCGACTGGACAGGATATAACAAACATGTTGATTCATCCCTATGGAACTTTCATCCTCAGAATTTCAACTCCCTCGACACGGCAGTCAACTACTTTAACAAAGTTATTCTAAAGGGGAGAGATCTATTTGTAAAGAAAGGAGTCCTGAAACTCACGAAAAGAAAATACGACGCTAAAACAGTCAAACTAATAAAAGAAAGAAATCGCCTCAAACACAGTACACATCTGACGAAACTTACAACGAGAAGGATTCGGGAATTGAACATGGAGAATTCTAGAAGAATGGTGATGACTTTGATTTGCCCCCTCCTCCCAGAAGTCAGTTTCCAACATGGATTCAAAGAGGGGCGATCAACTGTCACACACCTAAATGCTTTAATGAAGTTTATATCAGACGGTCTAAACAAAAACCTAAACAGGAAAAATCCATTGTCTGTTCGATCGACATAAAGAAGGCTTTCGATTCGGTGCCAAGGAAAATACTCACACAAAAATCTATTCCTCAAATATTGATACGAATCTAAAACTATGGTTTGGGAATTTCCTGAGCGGACGTCGGGGAAGGGCTTGCTGTGGAAACAGATCTTCCATATCGAGACTATACCAAATGGGGTGCCTCAGGGTACTCCACTATCTCCACTTTTATTCAATCTCATGATGAACGACATACCACAGCCAGAAGGGGACAACAATCTGTTATTATTATATGCGGACGATATTATCGTCGCATCAAGGGATGTGAGCATAATAAAAGCAACGGATATAATACAGGATAACCTCAACAATCTGATTTCATGGCTATATAACAGGGGTCGGCAGGATTTTTGTCTTCGCGGGCCAAAATTTTATTTTTGTATGCGATCCGGGCCAAACGAGAAAAAATCCTTATCGATCACAAAAATAAGGCAACGCTTGCACATTGCGATCTTTCTTTATCAAGTTTTTTTTGCAACTTTCTTACGAAATAAAAATTTATCAGTTAAAAATGATTATAAAGAAGTGAATTTATTTTACTCATTAATCTGACTAGTTGCTAAACGTAATATATCGTTAAGATGTGAATCGGTAATCCTCGTTCTCAGACAATTTTTTACATTATTCATTTTAGAGCAGGGGTGCGCAAGTGCGGCCGAGAGTCGATGAATGTGCGGCCGTGGGCACAATTAGGTCATCGAGCAACTAATCTTAAATATAATGCTCATAGTGTTAATTAATCAAGAAAAACCCTAAATAATAATAAAAATATTCATATTGAATAAAATTCTATTTTTATATAATGGATAGCCTTTATTAAAAGTAATTATCATAAACGGCTTAATTTATTTATGTCATTACCTGTTAAAAGACGACGTGCTTTGAATGTAGAAAAAAGAAAATTTAATATCAACTGGAAAGTGAATACTTCGTAGTCGAAACAGACAACAATAGCATGCAATGCTTATTGTGCCATGAGATTGTGAAAACTATAAAACGGGACAATGCTAAACAACATTTTCAAACATCTAGACCACCTAGTTGTCAAGTCCATATATCAATAATTTGAATATATCTTTGCAAGGTAAGGACCAAACAATTTGTCGAATGTATAAAAAAAATTAACGATTTTATGGATACATGCCGCCTACTGAAGATTCACATAGAAAAAAATGAATTATTTCATTTTCAAAAAGTCAAAAATCTCATTGATGACAAAATAATTAATTATGACGATCTTACACCAAATACATTTAATACTATATTCGATTATATTTTAAAACAATTTGAAGAGCGATTTAACGAATTAAAAAAAATTGAACTCAAACTTCAATTAACTGCAGCACCACATACTGTTTCGATTGAGAATGCGCCATTGGAATTTCAAATTGAATTATTGAAATTAAAAAATGATTTAATTTTGCAATGATTTAATCAGCGACAGATTATCCAAATTTACGTGAAATGGCAAGAAATATTCTCGTTTTATTCGGATGCACATATTTATGTGAGTCTACATTTTCCAAAATGAAATATTTAAAAAGTCAATATAGATATCGGATAACGGATGCAAACTTAGAGTCATGTTTGCGCATAATGATATCTACCCTACCAGTGGATTTCAATAAGCTCGCAAAAAATACCAAAGATCCTGGCCGTCATTAGAATAACTTGTATAATACATTTCTTTTAATTAATTTTCTTTCTTTCTTATCTTTTGTCTATGAAATAATTATTTATTTTAATAATATGATGTCCCTGATGAACGAGAGCATTTCCTGTCCAAGAACTCATTCGGTCTCGATGACAATGGGCAACTTATGCGGTCATTTTTAATAATTAAAAAAATTACTATATTAATATCGAAAAAATAATGCAGAAAATGGCGGCCGTGGAAGAGAAGGAAAAAAACATGCTATGCGGCCGCAAACCCAAAAAGCTTGCGCACCCCTGTTTTAGAGAATAACTGTTTCCATAAAAATGTGCTTCCAAATATACAAGCCATTTTCATAGCATTGTCGGTTAATTGTGGATATTTTCTGACACATACAAAATTTTGGTAGAAGCTCAAAATATCCATTTCAGAAAAATATTTTGATTTAAGTGTACTGTCGCATTGAATTTCAAGTAATTCCATTTGATAACACCCTGGTAGTTTCAACATCAAATGGGATTGAAAAAATGTTGAAAAGATTTTTATGAGCCTAAAAAATTATATATGCGCATTTTACTCTTAAATCCATAAAACGTGATGAAAATTCTGATCTCAATTCCATAACTATGTTTGCATATTCCGGAACATCAGTCGGATTCGTAGAAAGAAAATTCACAAAATACGTCATGTTCCTTTTGTAACTGTAATTCCCACAACTTCAATTTATTTTCAAAAGCAGTGATTTCGGCATACATTTGGTGTATAAATTAATTACTTCCCTGCAGTTTCAAATTTGTCATTTAGATGTGAAGTTATGTCTACAAAAAATGCCAATTTGGAAATATTATCAGTATTTCGGAAATATGAAGCATCATAATTCTTTTCTTCAAGAAAAATTATAACATCTTCCCGTATATGAAAAAACCTTTTGAGCATTGATCCTCTACTAAGCCATCTGACATTACAAAAATATAAAAGATCCCCATATTCTGCTTCAGTGTCGATTAAAAATTGCCTGAATGCCGATGATGATTCAAGCCGCGGGATAAAATAAAATTTACTGCATAACAACAGCATCCATTGTCTCACGTAACCTGACTGATTTGGCAACTAACGCCATTGATGAACAATACAGTGAATCTTAACCAAATTGTGCTCAATTCCAAATTTTTCCATTTCATTTTGGAGTAATGTAATAGTTCCCTTTTTGTTCCCAACCATAGATGGAGCCCCGTCTGTTGTAATTCCAACTAATTTTGAAAGTGGAAGATTTAATTCTGTTAAAAGTTGCATTAAATGCAAGAAAACGTCGGTTCCTGTCACTGTACCCATAATTGGAATAACTTTGACAAATTCTTCAAAAATTTGGTATGTTTCAGTTATCCCTCGAACAAATATGACAAGTTGAGAAGTATCTCTTCTGTCAGTACTAGTATCCAATTCGATAGAAAAATATTTGAAATTTCCAAAAATGTTTTTTAAAGAGTTATTTAAATCGAATGACATTTCTTCTACTCTTCTTGTTACCGTTCTTGAAGATAAACAGATAGATTCAAAAATGTTTCGTTTTTGTAGGAAATAGATTTTCAGCTACTGCCATTAAGCATTCTTTTATAAATTCTCCGTCTGAAAATGGTTTCATTCGTTTCGCGATTATCTTTGAAATTTCGTAACTTGTACGTGTGATATCATCTTTTTCACAACTCAAATTATAAAAAAATGTTGTTTGCTTTTGGTAATTTTGTTCGAGTCTCTTAATTTCCTTTAAGCGAGATTCTCCTGTAAACTTGCTGAATTTTTCGTAATGTCGAGTTTCATAATGTCGCTTGATGTTATAAAGTTTTTTGACAGCAACTTTTTCGAAACATATTAAGCATATAGGTTTTCCATAATCCTCAATAAAGAAATATTCATGAGTCCAATCTGGATTAAACGTACGAACTGGAGGCAAGTCCGGAAAAATCTATTTTGACTCTGTTTACGAAAAACAGAAGGCTTGGGAAAGTCTCAATTAAAGCGAAGTTAGACGGGGAAATTATACCGCAGAGCAAAACCCAGAAGATTTTGGAGTTATTCCAAAGCGGATGAGGGTGTTGGCCTCGGCTCTGGAATCCAGAGTGAGTCTGCAGACATGTCGGTTCCATTGCGAGAGAATCTTTCGAACTTGAAGTCCGATTCTAGACTTTCTCTCAAGTGGAGGTTAAGGTCCTCTGTCGAGATCCAATGAGGGATTCCTTTAAGGACCAAGACTGAGGCCTTCTCAGCTACTGAAGCAAGTTTATGGCCGCCTTCGCCAAACATATTCGATTGAGACAGCTCTGCTTTGAAAGCAGCAGCATCCTCGGGCGATCTGAATTTTAAAAAGAAGGTGCCGGATTTCTGTAAAGTTATCCGGGCTTTGGAAGCAGTTGGCGACTTGGATAGGAGGTTAAACCTCTTGATCTTTCCAAGTGCCGGGTTTTCGATACTCAGAGAATATATGAGGCTTGAGCTGTTAGGCTCAGTTGTCGTCTGATGGCATTGGGTCTCACTGTGTTTTTGAGGCACAGTAGGGTTCGGAAGTTCGGTGGGATATTCAGCTTTGATGGGTTCGCAAAAGGGCCGTGACTTTACCGCTGTTCGTCTTTGAACTTTGGAGCAAGCTTTAATTGATGAGAGATTTTGATTATTCTTGACCATTTTTTCTTCCTTTTCCTTGACCATGCAAGTGGATTCTCATAGCAATCAAATATTTATATTCGTTGTCTCCTCTGCGGTAAAGAACACAGACACCAAAACTGCCCGAGTTCCAAGCCGAAACCGAGTGTCCCAGCTGCAAAAACTTCCTTAAAGGCAGGAATGCCGAAGGTCTCCTTATGTTACCTCACTAACAGCCTCTCTAACTAATTATTTAAAATAAAAATTTTCCTTCCTTCCTTCCTGTGTGAAATAAAAAAATAAATTCCTGTCACTTTCTTTTCTCTGTTAATTACAATAAAAAGATTCCATTCCATTCCATAATGTTGTTTCAGAAGCTCAGAATAATAGTTAGCAGAAGCTCAGAAAGCTCAGAAGCTTAGAAAGCTCAGAAGCTCAGAAAGCTCAGAAGCTTAGAAAGCTCAGAAGCTTAGAAAGCTCAGAAGCATACAAGCTCAGAAGCATACAGGCCTAGAAGGCTCAGAAGTATGAACCTACTTTCTTAACTTTGGCTCACGACAGCTGAATTGGACGCAAGCTCAGAAGAGTTCAGTTGCCTAGGCATCAGTCTCGTTCTATCACCGTCCTAAATTCCTGTCACTTTCTTTTCTCTGTTAATTACAATAAAAAGATTCCATTCCATAATGTTGTTTCGGAGAAAGCTCAGAAAGTCAGAAGCTCAGAATGGTCAGAAGCTCAGAATGCTCAGAAAGCTCAGAAGCATACAGGCCTAGAAGGCTCAGAAGCATACAGGCTCAGAAAGCTCAGAAGCATACAGGCTCAGAAAGCTCAGAAGCATACAGGCTCAGAAGCATACAGGCTCAGAAGATACAGGCTCAGAAGCATACAGGCTCAGAAGCATACAGGCTTAGAAGGCTCAGAAGCTCAGAAGCATACAGCCTAGAAGGCTCAGAAGCATACAGGCTCAGAAAGCTCAGAAGCATACAGGCTCAGAAAGCTCAGAAGCATACAGGCTCAGAAGCATACAGGCCTAGAAGGCTCAGAAGCATACAGGCTCAGAAAGCTCAGAAGCATACAGGCTCAGAAGCATACAGGCTCAGAAAGCTCAGAAGCATTCAGGCTCAGAAGCATACAGGCTTAGAAGGCTCAGAAGCTCAGAAGCATACAGGCCTAGAAGGCTCAGAAGCATGAACCTACTTTCTTAACTCTGGCTCACGACAGCTGAATTGGACGCAAGCTCAGAAGAGTTCAGTTGCCTAGGCATCAGTCTCGTCCTATCACCGTCCTAAATTCCTGTCACTTTCTTTTCTCTGTTAATTACAATAAAAAGATTCCATTCCATTCCATAATGTTGTTTAACTATATAAAACAAAAATAACTTGTCTGAATCGGTTCTGTCTGAAATAAAAAAATATGGCTAGAACTAAACAAACTCCTCGAAAATTACTGGAGCAAAAGTTCCAAGGAAACAATCTGTTCGAATCTGCAAAATCTGCTCGCAAGTCTGTTTCACAATTTGCCATCATTGAGATATCCCCTCTGGTATTAACACTGTTTATAAGCTACTAGGTAGAATTGTGTTTTAATTAAAATTATCTTAATTTTTAGTTACCCAATTATTAATAGAAAACATAATAAATTGTGCCACGTGTGAGCACTCTTGTGACATACCTTGTTGTCTTGTTACATTATTTGATCAATCTTTATTTTTTTATTTAATTGGATTAGAAGGAATATTTTGCGATGTAGTTTCTTTTAATTAATAAATTATCTGAAATTTCATCATTTTGTAATATTTGTCAGTTTATTCTTTCAATCTGTTTATATCTCTTATTTGAAATCTTCTCATTTATCTTTATTCATTGAATTTTACATTATTTTTTGATAGAAAGTTCTATTCTTTATATTCTTATGGCAAACTTTTATTTATTTGTTTCCGGATTTGGCGATCTTGTATTTTAGCGCCCTAAAATCTAAAATGATCAATTTCTACCAAATTTTAACAAAATTTCGGAATGATACTTTTTTATTATATAAAAATTTTCATTCAGGATACAGATATCTGCATTTAGAGGAATCAAGCTGCTTAAATCAGCATTTGTCACCTGCCCTTCCGCAAAGATAGCTTTCTTGGTTATTCTGCATGATAGATAACTCATCCTCTCTTTTGTACTCAATCCCTGGCTCTTCATTTTCCACTCCTGACTTACTGATCTAGGATTATGTTGGCAAATTCCCTGGCAATCCTTTGGGTCTCTCAATATCATCACTCCCTCAACTGAGACCCAATAGTGGTCCCCACAATACAATGCACAACACTTTTCTTTAGAGTCAGCACTGATTTCCAGCGGGTCGCGTAAGTATTGGCGCCAAGTGGAGCCAACCAGATTTCAGTCCCTTTAACACAGTGGTTCTCAAACTTTTTTTCCTTGCGTACCCCTTGCCATCTAAATAATTTTTCGCGTACCCCTTATCGATTTTTAAAAAATTAAGGAAAAAAAATATTTAATTAATGAGATGGATGGTGTTGTTTATCAATCACTAATCTATCGATTTCTGGATCCTTTGACGAAAGACACACCCGAATATCATGAACAACATTCAGCCTCGCACGATGAACTGATTTTAAATTAAACAACGATGAAAATCCTTGTTCGCAGAGATATGTAGTCGGAAACAAAAGCAAAAAATCGATTATATAAAATCCAATATTGTGATATTTTGATGTCATTTTACACCAAAATTCAATTAATGGTGCAGATTCAAATAAGATTTTTGACTCGTAAGAATTTATTAATTCAATAACTTCTTCTTGAATATTTGAAGGCAAAACATTAACTTTTACGGAAAAAGGATTGACAAAAAACTTAAGATCTACTTCATTAATTTCAGGTATATATTTTTCAATTTCATTCTTCAATCCAAGTAAATGGGAAGTTATTTGATGTTTTAAATTTTCTATTTCATTTAATTTTAGATGGAAAATGTTTTCATTCAACTTATCAAACATAGTAAAATTAGAATTTGTTGTATTATCTATCCACAGTTGGAGCTTCATACGAAAAGACCTACAATATTGCATTATTTCGTAAAAAACCTTGTTTTTTCTAAAAAGTCAACAATGGTAACTCCCTTAGTTTGTACCGATAAATTCAAAGCATTAATTCGCGAAAAAATGTCCGTTAAATAAGATAGCATTACACCCCAATACATATTTGATAACTTTGATAAATATAAATTTTTATTTTCGCGAAGAAAATATTCATAAATTTCATTCTTCAAACTGTGCACTCTGGAAAGAACATTTCCTTTGGATAACCATCGAACTTCTGTGTGATATAGTAAAACCTTCTCATCTGAACCAAATTCTTCACAAATTGAATAAAAAATTCGCGAATTTAAAGGACTTTTTTTTATATGATTGACATTTTAATAACATCGTCAAGAACATTTTTAAGTTCAAGAGGCATTGTCTTCACAGCAAGAACATAACGATGCAACATACAGTGAAGATGTTTTACATTTGGATTGACAGATTGTACTCTACCTCGGAAACCAGAGTTACATCCAAGCATAGCTGGTGCTCCATCTGTGGTGCATGCACTAAGATTTTGCCACAATAGGCCTATCATAAGTAAAAAATCAAAAATGTACCTTTTGTTTCAAAAAACAATTAACTGCATCGAAAATATCAGAACCTTTTGTGTTTAAAGGTAAGGAATAATTGAACAAAAATTCTTCTTTAATATTTTCCATATAAATATATCGCACATAAACGAGTAATTAAGAGCAATTTGATACATCTGTTAAATCATACAATTGAATTGGAAATTTTTTAAAGGCAGCACTTTTTATTTCAGTAATGACCTAAATAATTAACCAGAAAATAACTTGTTCTTTTATGTTTTCAGATAGATCTCGTATTCTTATATTGATTGTATCATTTGAACATGGAATTTTTCGAACAATATGCTCCAATTTAAACATTCAAACATGTCCTTAATGCACGGTATAATAAGATTCTCGGCAATTGTATGTGGTTTTTTGGCTTTTGCGATCCGATATGAAATCATGTAAGAGAGTTTTGATAGTAAAAAATTAATGTCAAAATTGAAAGAATCGTCTATTTTCCGAATATTATCTTTTTTGTTCTTAAAAAAGTCATTTGGTTTTCCGATAGTTTCGAAATGATTAGAAACTTGATGCCGAGAAAGTAATGAAGGTTTCATGGATTCAGGGCAAAGAATCTTTTGGCAAAGAATACACTGCGGATGTGGCACACCGTTTTTAATCACAAAATAAAATCCATAGTTGAGATAACTATCGTTGTATTTTCGAATCTTGTTAACAGGTAAACTCATAAGAAAAACTAGTAGCGTGGAGATTTATTTTATTATTAATTATTTAATTTAATTATGATTTTTATTATAATTAGAATTAATAACTTTTTTATGTTGAAACGAAAATTAAATAGATTTTCAAAAAATTTTCGCGTACCCCCTACAGAATTTCGCGTACCCCTAGGGGTACGCGTACCCCAGTTTGAGAACCACTGCTTTAACACATGTGTCCTGGTGGCTAAGAACAAATGCGCCTTTGTTTTCCTTCAAGAGGCAGAAGTCCTCGTTACATTCACCCAGCTCAAATATGTCCCCTTCGATTTTGCCACTCAATGGGTTGATAGGGTAATCAACGGAGTGAACCAAAGTCATGTTGGCACATTCGGCTTCGTATTTGGGCCATACACATGACACTGCTGGATATGACACGACATTTTCCCCCTTGTCTATTTGACCCGACCTGTACATATCTATGGCTTTTTTGCATTGGTCCGAAGTCGGTCTCATGTAGCTATGTCATTTCTTTTTAACTATTGGCTTCCACAGAGCAAAGGGGTAATTGCAGAAGCTCAGAAGCATACAGGCTCAGAAGCATTTTGCGATGTATAAGATGAAACTGGTGTCTAAGAACAATAAAGTCATCTCGTCGTCCATTAAGCACTCCACATAGAAAAAGTTACAGAGCATGAATGAAAATTCATCTGTTACCCTAATCACGTCATAGTCCTGGACCACTTCTGATGATCTATTCTCATAGTCTCTAATATAGCAGCTTACTTTTAAAAAGTCCTGCTGCCATACCAGAATCTTCCCCGTTATCTTCTCTCTGGGGATCAATGATTCACCACTGACCCGCCTCTCGTCAAATGGTAAAAGATCTTTGCACTTACAATTGCATTTCCATCCGAGAATAAGCTCTTAGCATTAAAAAATGCATTATTAACTACGATCCCGCATAAAGTGGTCAAGTACATGTACACATGCTTTAAGTAGTTGCCTGAGAAAGCACTGCTTCTAACGCCCTGGAGGGGTTTCTGATAACCAATTAATGACTCTTTCCCTCTAACTTTCCATATGTTGTCAACGAAGCGGGCGATTTCTTCATAGCATGACTCATATACCATACAACCTAATACAGCATTCATTGTGGTTTTGTAATGCTTCTGAAGAATCATAAATCTTGTGTAGCATATGTTACCTCTATGGCATATGTTCAGAGTCGTAAATCTTCTCGCTGAATGGGCATGGTCCGGATTTTTGTTGAAGGTTTGGTCAATAATTGCGGCTAATTTGTCTACATCCCTGTCTGAGACATAACCATCCGCCCAGTTTTCCGCTTTCTTTTTCTCCATAGACTTGTAATTCAGCAAGCACATTGCTGTCCACCTGTCTAAGAAGTTTTGCCTTGCCTGGATCGCGGATGATGGGATGATAGACAACCGTAGGGGAAGAAGACACTTGAACGCTGCGAACTGAATGATTCCCTCTGGCCTTCTATGTGTGGCCTCAACCCTTTTATCGCCATAAGTCACATTGATTGATGTCCCTATGAACTCACATACAGTGCCTGACAAAAAAATTGGATTTGTAATAAATCGACTTTTTTTTAAAATAAATTATAATTTAATTTTCTTACATCATTCTTGGCAAAATTAGAATTATTTTTTTTAATTTTTAAAATTATTTTTGGCTTTTAGAATTTTATTTTAAAGCAGAATTTAAAATTTGCCGGACAAAAAAAATTAAATTTTTTTATTTTAATGAAATAAGTTGATATCCCTCCACGTGCTTCATAAACTTCCAAACTTCTTTTTTTCATTGACATAACTAAATTTTCTAGGTATTTTTTCGGTATTGACTCCTATATCACAACTAATTTTGTCTCCAAATCTTTCAAGTTTTTCGGCGATTTTTGCAATAACTTTCTCTTCATCATTGCCCAAACATGCTCAATTGCATTAAGGTCAGGTGATTGAGACAACCAATCAAGAATTTTATATTTTCTATCGCATATAAATTCTTTAACTACTCGAGAACTGTGGCATGAAGCATTATCTTGTTGAAAAATACATGAGTTTAACTTTATTTTTAGAGCTGATTGCTCCAGATTATTTGACAAAATGTTTAAATAATAAGCACTGTTCATTTTTCCATTTATAATAACAAGATTACCGACCCCTTCATATGAGAAACATCCCCAAACCATTAACTTTCCTCCTTTATACTCAACAGTAGGTACAATATTGGACTTTTCATAGGCAGTACCGTTTTTTTTGCTGTTATAGATCCTTATTTTGCTGATATAGACCTCAAAACATGACTCATCGGAGAAGATGACTTTCTTCCATTCTTCGTCAGATATGGCTAAAAACTTTTTCGCAATTAACCATCTGAATTCGAACCCAATCAATTCCTGAGAAGATATTTTATCCGCGAAACCTGTGCCAAAGGAATTTCACGTACCCTGCCAATCGTTTGCCTACCCTACTCTAAGCATTCTGCACTCAGATTTGTAACATAAAATGTCACCGGCTCATTAATGGACCCGGCATATTAATGGACCGCAGCAAAATGTCATTAATATCAATTACGTCCATATGAAAAGTATCTTACTTTTTTCTAAGTCCAATTTTAAACCTATTTTTGATGGTTTTAATGACTTCTGGAAAACTAAGATTGACAACATAACAAACCTAACCTCATTTTTGAAAATTATTGATTAATTATTATATTGTTTATTATATTTAGAGGGTTTCCATTTTAAAATAATCAATTTTTCATTTTAAAATAGTAATAGTAAACTTTTAAAATTTGAGATATGAATATTCTAACGTAAAAAGTCAATTTCGAAAGACAATCTTAACCAAACCCTAATTGTTGGAAGTCATTTGATACTGTTCCCTATGCGGCCTGCGGCCGCAGTGTATTTGACTCGGATTTTATGATTAATACGATCTTTAATACAGTAAACATCGGTTAATTGCATAACATTTGTCCACGGAGAATCTTATGCAATTAACCGATATATGCAATTAACCGATGTTTTAATAAAAATCAATAATTTTTTTAGTAGTCAAGAAAAGAAAATAATCAAAAACGTTTAAAAAATCATTAATTTTGGACTGTCTAGTCTTCTGGCAAAGGCGTAGGACGCTTTTTTCTAGTTCATAGAAGTTGTCCATATCCATTTCACTTGTTAAATCGCTGTTAGTAAGAAACTGGCGTATTAATCTGCATGTACCCATAACTTCCGAACTGGTTGTTTTCACGGGTATGGGACATGTGTAATAATAATTAAATTTTAAAATTACAAATTATAATTATGCAATAATTATTATAATTATAATTACAAATTCTAGACGAAACAAGGATCCCAACGAGACTCGTCATCTTTTCCAAAGAGTCTCGTTGGCGATCGTCCGAGGGAACTGCCAGGCCATC
The DNA here is from genome assembly GCF_006345805.1 of Octopus sinensis. NCBI lineage: Eukaryota > Metazoa > Mollusca > Cephalopoda > Octopoda > Octopodidae > Octopus > Octopus sinensis. The sequence continues at coordinate 10,582 of NW_021835947.1, read as the reverse complement.
TTATGCGCCGGCAGTTCAAAATAACTGCTTTGCTTTTTTTCTTGAATTGATAAGTTTTATTTCAAAAAAAAATTATGCAATTATGCGAAAATTTTTATAAGAAAAAATAGTAAATGTTCCCAATGAGAGTATGCAATTAACCGATTTATGCAATTAACCGATATGCAATTAGCTGATATTTTTTCAATGGAAACCATATAAGTTATGGTTTTAAACATGAATTTATGCCATTAACCGATTTATGCAATTAACCGATATGCAATTAACCGATGACTACTGTACTTTCTGATTACAATTTCTAGTGTTAAGATGAACTCTAAATAACAGTTTTATTAAAACTTAATTAAAAAACCCCGTATACGACACAATGCAAAACATTAAAAGTTTCAACTATTTATTTTAAAATTTTAGAAAGTCTCGAGATATTAACATTTTTGATTACATTTTTTTCCATCTGCGATATAACGGTCTCTAGGACCTCTGGCAATGATTGGAGTGATAGGTGGCTTGGTTGTCATCAATTTTTTGGACTAGCTAATAAATAAATAGCCAATACTTGACAATAAACACATTTGTCTAAAACAAAGCGGATATCTTCTCTCATTATGTTATAGAAAGTATTCCTCCACATACTACTAAGTCTATCTCGGCCAAAATGGTTTTTATTATGCTCAGACTTCAATAAAGCAGATAAACTACCTCAATTATCTTTAATTTCAGTTCCTTATCTTCAACTGCAAAGAACCGTAATTTTAGGTCACCCTTCAGTAAATACGCTTTACCGTCTTCAAAAACAAATTTTTTGCAATAGCTCTTTTAATCAAAATCGTTGTTTCTTGTCTAATGAATTCTCAGCTATTGATGAAATTTAAAATTTCTCAATTTTTTCAAGTTGTTCCCTAGTCAATTCCAACAAACGCATCAAACACGTGTAAATAAAAAATAATAAAAAATATAAAATTATGCTACAATTTATATAAAAACATATCTCTACAATGGGTTAATATTTATTTATATAATTTATTTTGCAATTTATGCAATCGGTCCATTAATATGCCGGGTCCATTAATGTGCCGGTCACATAAAATAATTGAGTCCACAACAAGGCGACGCTCTGAGGCCATTTCTATTCTCCCTTCCAGTTAACAAAACTGTAAGATCCTATCAAACAGATCTTAACCAATGGTATCTGGACGACGGTGGAATTGGAAAACTTCCGAAACCATCCCGAGAACGTTTAAACACCCGTGTTAAGTCTTCGAGCTCTCGGGCTCGAATTCAACTGCAGGAACTGCGAAATTGTGAACATCAACACAAACGAATTTGTCTTGAAGAATGCCGTACAGAATTCAACAAACTGATACTTGTATGCAAGTCTCCCTAAGGAAAGCTTGATCTTCTTTGGATCCCCTATATTTGAGATGGGGGCCTGTCATAAATGACAGGGTCTCCGAATTTTCCAACCTTTTCGAAGATACGCTATGTCGCTATCCACATTTGACTCTTTCCGATGAATTTCGTATCTATTTCAAAGCGTATCTATTTCAAGGACTAGCCACGATCCAAGAGAGTTTTCTTGGCTCCTGGAACGTCTGTCGATTGCTATGATCCGAGGGAACGGCTTCGCCATTCGCGAGGCTGGCCGGGTGTCTCGTGAGGCCTTTAATTAACTTAGCTACAGTCCGACCCCCAAATGGGGCACCAAGTGCCCCAAAATGCGGGGGTGCCCCAAAAACAGGGGTTTGTTATTTTTTTAAAAATTAAACCATTAATAAACATCAAAAAACATTTTTACTAAAATATTCAGTTATTTTCTTTTTATTTGTAGAGTTTTGTCTGATATTGTTCGTCAATTTCAGCCGAAAATCAAAAAAATCTCGGAGCATACTTGGTGCAACATTAGAAATTTTTTCTTCTAAATTGTTAAGCAGATCTTTTGTTTTTGCTACGACATTTTCACTATTTTCGGTTTCTGAATATGTATCATAAACATTATTGTTCATGTCTTCGCATTCTCCATCAATTGTTTCGTTAACAACTTGATCTAAATGTTCATCTGTTAGACAGTTTTTGTTGCATAAGAATCACGGTTCCTGTCGATTTTCTTCCAACAATTAACAATACTTTTAGCATCTATTTTCTCCCATCCTTTTGAAATTAGCATCATAACCTGACGCAAATTTAATTTACCAATAGAATGTGTAAAATCGTTTTCGAAATCTTGAAAACATAAAAATTCCATTAAGAAAGAGGAATAATAATCTTTAAAAATCTTGATTATTCCCATATCCAAAGGTTGTAAATAGGGCGTTGTATTTTTCGGCAAAAATAAAAATTCGATGTTCGAACATTCGGCAGTTTTATGGCATCCCGCATTGTCAAGTATTAATAATATTTTTCTGTTGTTTTTGCAAAACGATTCATTTATAAGTGTAAGCCAACTCATAAAAGTCTTTCCAGTCATCCATGCATTTTGAGAAGATGAATACAATAACCCAAAATCTTGAACATCAAAATTTTTTAGACACCGAGGTTTTTTATATTTTCCAATAATCAATGGATTAAGTTTTTCCCCGATTAAACTGCAGCATAGAAGAACAGTGAGTCTTTCTTTCCCTTGTTTATAACCAAAACACGGTTCGCCTTGTTCAACAAATGATTTTTGAGGAGTTCTTTTTATAAAAAGCGCAGTTTCATCACAATTAAATATATTCTCAGGTCCATATTTTAATACTTTCTGGTCATATTTTTCAAAATATTTTTTCACATAAGATAAATCACATGAAGCTTTTTCACCACATATTGACTTGAATTGAAGTTCATGCCGCAATTTAAATCTATCAAGCCACCCATTGGAAGCTTTAAAAGAAGTAAATCCAATTTTTGGAGCTGTAACTAAGGCAATTTTTTTCAAAATAGGGCCTGAAATCGGAATTTTATCTACGCGTAGTCTTTGAAATATTTCAAAGACTTGATCATCAAATTTATATTTATCGGCTTTAAATGTGTCATATTCCTCAGAAATAGTATTGCCGTGTTGCAAGAAAGGTACAATATTTCGTTTTATTCTTGATATTGTTCCTTTACTTGTGTTGTACTTTTTCATTAGTTGCCTCTCAGATAAATTTTTCTTCAAAATTTCTTTAGCAATCTTCAATTTAGTTTCGTAATCCATAACCACAACAATAAAAATATAAATTGAAAATAAAACAAAAAATAATTAATTTATTATAATTTTATTTTATTTTTAATTCCTTATAAATGATTTTATGGTGCCCCAAAAATTCCATAATTTTTTATCGATTTTTATTTTTTTTCTGCCAAAATGTACTTTTGGAATAAAGTGCCCCAAAATCCGAGGGTGCCCCACCCCTGGGGTCTGCCCCATTTTGGGGTCGGACTGTATCTTTAATTTCTTTCTTAATATAAAAAAAAATTTCAAAGCTTGCCTATATGTTGAGAACAATCAAGACATTAATACATTTATTAACCAAAGGAACAGGGTAAACTAGTTAATTCCCATGATCCCGATGCACTTTGCAAGCGACGGAGATCCTTGGGAAAGGTTCAATCCTGCACACTTGACTTTAAGTGAAAGAGAACGTAGTTAAGTGTCAGAAATCACGCCGTTAAAATTAATATATTTTTGGGTAGGCCATTTTTACAAAAATAAATGACATCTGGGTTATTTTATTTCAAAGATTAGGAAATTTTTCTTCTATGTTTTTATTTTGCCAAAATTTTGAAATTATATAACTTTCCTGCCTGAATTTATGTTTTTCGTCATTTTCTAAACGAATTAATTTTTTTTGCAAGTGAATAAAGTTTGACTATGCCTTGTATTGATTTAAATTAGTTTTTGTTCATGTACTTAAATAATTTTAAAAAGTTATTTTTTTTAATGTTGGTAAACCTAAACTTATTGGAAAATTTTTAGCGTGCTAGATCTGTTTCTGCAATGGCTTCTTATAGTGGTTATGTCAAAGATTCTTAGGAGTATCGAATTTTAAAAGATGCTTTCGAAAATAAATTTTCGGAAGATTTTTCTAGGCAAGCAAAATATAGACTTATAAATAAGATCGAGAATTTTACAATAATCAATGAAAAGTACTCTAGATTTACGATTAATGCGCAGATTGTATCTCAAATCTGACGATCCAAAGCTCGTTATTACTTTGGACAATGAAGTATGGACAATGAAAATTGTGAAGTATGTAAATTTTCCTGACCATTGAAAGTTTTAATTCTTTTTAATTTTTAATGTAGGTTGGTGATATGAATCATCATATTTTTGCTTCTTCTCTGAATGAAAGGTTTCAGCTAGATTTTGTAGATCTAAAAAACTTTTCAGTGGTAAATAATAATTACAAATGGATTTTAACAGTCATCGATGTTTATAGTAGGTTGTTAGTAGGTCTCTCAACAATTTATTCAGATTTGCATTTGTCAGACCACTTTTTCATAAATCTTCAAAAGAAGTATGCAACAACTTAAGATCACTTTTCTACCTATATGGACCTTGCAAAATTGTGCAATCAGATAATGGTTCAGAATTCAAGAATGTGTCTCTGAGAGATCTATGCGAAGAGTTCAATGTAGTTCAGATACATGGAAGACCAAACAATCCCTGACTCCAGACTATGTCAGCTGTGGATCTTCCAGCCGTGAATCCGCTGTGACTGGGGGAGAGATATTCATTAACAGTTCGGGTTATGCGGCCGAGTGTAATGAGTGAGAAAAGTTTTCTCAGAGTGTTTAGTAGTATTACAGGACGGAGATTTTCCACCGGTCCGGAGGTTTTGTTGGCCTTTTGTATCGGGATGAGTGTGCCTGAGCCCAGTGGGAGCAGGTCATTGGTTGCGAACATCTCATTGAACGAGGTCGTCAGTTTTTCCATGAGTAGTTTTGGACCATATTTGATCAGTTCTGCATTAATATTATCAGGTCCAGCTGCCCGACAATTCTTAAGCTTCTTGGCAGCTTGGATGAGCTCCTCAACTGCGATTGGCTTATTGAGAGGTGCTGATGTGCAAGTAAAGGGGTCAATATCGTCAGTGTTCAGATTAAATTAATGTTCGAAGTGATCAGCAATTATTTTGGCTTGCTCAGCAGGTTTGTAGATGGTTTTTCCCATGTTATCGGTAATTTTGAGATTGGTGGGTTTTCTTCTTTTGAGAAGACGCATGGCCTAAAACATTTGTGCGCCGTCCTTGAGCCCTTCGATTTCGTTTAGAAAAGTTTCCAGAGTGTCTAGCAGCAACATCCTCGGGCGATCTGAATTTTAGAATGAAGGTGCCGGACTTCTGTAAAGTCATCCGGGCTTTGGAAGCAGTTGGCGACTTGGATAGGAGGTTAAATCTCTTGATCTTTCCAAGTGCCGGGTTTTCGATACTCAGAGAATATGTGAGAGAATATGCACCGTTGAATTAAATGAACTGGTTATCCGGTCTATAATCGAAATCCATTTATAATCAAGGTTTTCAGACAAAAAGGTGGAGGACAACATATATTTCAGATATTAGTTTAGTCTTTCCACCTGCCCCTGCACCCAAGTGGACCTAGCACGACCTCTCATGTGCTTTATTGCGAACAGTTTCTAGCAGATGTGTAGAGCGTGATCAAAGTATTGCTATGCAGATGTCTACAATGACCCCATCATCCTAATAGTGATACCTTTCTCTCACGCTATAGGCTCTTATTGGCTTAATTGCAGGTCTGGTGTTCATAAACTTTCTCGCCTGACATTGACAGCATGATTTGAGAACTGACATAACCTCATTCCGACAAGAACCATGAACAGTATTTTTAAGAAGAAAAAGCAGCTTGTCTCGACCTTGATGTCAATTTTTAAAATGGAGATTTTCAATAAAAAGTTTCTTTTCATCTACTTCCTCGAGAGCAAGGTACGTAGTAAGATTCCCGAAGTTTTGAAGTAAAGAATGTCATTTTTGGAGTCCGACAATCTAAATAATGATGCCGTTCTCCTAAAATTTGTCAAATTCTGATTCTGAATCACTTCATCTGGCATTCACCATCCTTAAGAAATGCTATAATTTCCGACTTTTCTGTAAGGTCAATAAAACGAACTTAATAACAAAAATTATGTAACGTGTTCGGAAAATTTCGATTTTCATATGAGGTCAGCCATTCTAAAAAATTAAAATTTTCTTTCTTTTTTAACTTAAAAAATCTAAAGAGATGATTTTTGTGATTATATTAATTTAATTTTTTGATAATCTATATTTTTGAGGTTTCGTTTTAGCGTAGCAACGGCACGGCGTTTACGGCGAAATCGATATTGCGTATCAATGGCGTTAACGGCAAAATCGATTTTGCGCGATCGTTCTCAGCCTGAATCACTCTCAACCGGTGACAAATATTTTTTCTTGCAATTTCTCCATACTTAAGTTCTTACATCACTATTGTACATATTAAATTTACTTTAATCCCTTAAAATAACTCGCTCCCGAAATATTTTAAAACATATTGCATGTTTGGCATAGCTTTAATCATTGAAGTTTAGGGTTTTTGGTAAGAAGTGGTCTTTTCGTGGGCGGATATGCATTCAGACCAATTTTTCGTGGTATTTCTTATTGTTTGAGCTGTTACTGATTTCCCTTTTTTCTGTAAATGTTTTGGTAAATTTAAAACAGTTGAAATTGACATCCACTTTTCAAGCCTCTTTAATTTAAAATATTTTTGACGATTGAGCAACAAATGGTCAACCAGACCCGACTTTTTAATCTGTCAAGCACGTATTTAAATAGCTTTTGATAATTTGCAATATCGTAAAAAGCATACTATTTCGTGATATCTTGTATTTCTCTGTATGTTTTTTCCAGATTTATACATGCCAATTATCCTGCTTTTTTCTTCAGATGTTCAATGATTGGCTATGTAGAGAGATTACAAATGATCGAATTTGAAGAATTTTAAAAATAAAAATTTTTTTGATATATTTAAGTAATTTAATTTGTTCAGTTTTTTTTGGTTTTAAATTTTCGAAATCATAAAAAAGGGCATAAATATATATTTATTAAAAAAACTAAAAAAATGTAAAATACTTTAATTTATGCTAAGAATAAATTCCAAAGGAGACTTCCGTGGAAGACCCAGGGTCACTCTGGCTACCACGCTAAATGAAGATCTAGCTGGAATTAATAAAAACTGAAAAATGGCGATGATCTCGACTCACTCAGGACGATCGCAACTGACCGGAGAGCCTGGAGACGCATGACCGGAGAATTTCAATGGTGGCACAAGGAAAGCTTAATTAACTTATGACTTTTCGAAAGTGCTTTATAATAATATAATAATAAGAATAAATTGAGACATATTTGCAATATTGTCCAATTGTAAATTTATAATCTTATTATTGTGTGATATGCAACGCGGCGTTATGTGGTTCACCAACTCGCTTAAATCTCGCAATTCAGACGTATTTGGAAAAGCTCAGGGGGTACCTAATGCCCACCGGAAAAAAAACCATAAAAACTTGTCCCCCTGGTGACATTTTCGTCCTAGGACGATGCACCCTACCTAAATAAAATAAGAAAAAGCATGTTCAGTTTTTTTGTTCAAATATACACTCCCTGGAGAAGAAAATCACTCCTACATCCCTCCAGACGAATGGAAAGAGCCAAGCAAGTTCTACAATGAGATCGCACAACGTGTTTATACACCGACGCACAGTAATGGCGCCAAGCATGTAATGAATAAAGGGGATTATGCGCTGAGGATTTTTAAAAAGTCAATGGACCAAGCTGAGGGAACACCTTTCGGCGCCAGACTCAGAAGGCTGTATCCGTGGTTCCAGACCGTCGTAATAGGAAAAAGGCTCACTTATCTGTACCCCGTCCAAACGATCGGAGAAAAGGATTGTAATTTCTACAACCTGATCCGATCATTCAGTGATCGGGCTCTCGAAGACGTCCCTAATGATTCTAACATTGATTTAGCCAAGGTGATGACTTTGATTCGCCCCTCCTCCCAGAAGTCAGTTTCCAACATGGATTCAAAGAGGGGAGATTAACTGTCACACATCTAAATGCTTTAATGAAGTTTATATCAGACGGTCTAAACAAAAAACCTAAACAGGAAAAATCCATTGTCTGCTCGATCGACATAAAGAAGGCTTTCGATTCGGTGCCAAGGAAAATACTCACACAAAAGATCTATTCCTCAAATATTGATACGAATCTAAAACTATGGCTTGGGAATTTCCTGAGCGGCCGTCGGGGAAGGGCTTGCTGTGGAAACAGATCCTCCATATCGAGACTATTATCAAATGGGGTCCCTCAGGGTTTTCCACTATCTCCACTTTTATTCAATCTCATGATGAACGACATACCACAGCCAGAAGGGGACAACGATCTGTTATTACTATATGCAGACGATATTATCGTCGCATCAAGGGATGTGAGCATAATAAAAGCAACGGATAGAATACAGGATAACCTCAACAATCTGATTTCATGGCTATATAAAAACGAACTGGAGGCAAGTCCGGAAAAATCTATTTTGACTCTGTTTACGAAAAACAGAAGGCTTGGGAAAGTCTCAATTGAAGCGAAGTTAGACGGGGAAATTATACCGCAGAGCAAAACCCAGAAGATTCTTGGAGTTATTCCAAAGCGGATGAGGGTGTTGGCCTCGGCTCTGGAATCCAGCGTGAGTCTGCCGACAGGCATGTCGGTTCCATTGCGAGAGAATCGAATTGAATTAAGTTTATTGTAATTAACCGAGAAAGAGAAAGTGACAGGAATTAAGGACGGTGATAGGACGAGACTGATGCCAAGGCAACTTAACTCTTCTGAGCTCGCGTCCAATTCATTTGTCGTGAGCCAGAGTTAATAGTGGCTATGTTGCTGAATTGCTCCCTTCTAGCAGGAGCTCCTGCAGCATATTCATATCCACTCCAAGTTTGGTCAGGGCTCCTACATACAAGCGGAAGCATTCCAATTAAGAATCTCTGTAGGTCCTGATCCGAGTGGGCTCCTCTTTGTGACAAAGCTTTGTCACGGTGGGTTTTTCTCCTCTTATGAGGGACAGCCGAGCGGACCACTTCTGAGTTATGGCACTCATTAGTGTTTGACTCCGCGCTTGTGAGTGTGCTGTGGGCCGGCGACGTCTGAGTAGAGACATCGACTTTGGATGGACTTGGGGGAGACCCTTTTGTCCAGACTGATTCTATCGGTTCGGCTTTTACCCAGCGTACTGGGCTTTTAGTCTGTGGGCTCTTCGCAGCCCTTGAGGCTGCTGTTGCTGCTTTGGCAGACGGACATCTACCGTAGCACGCCAAGTGCCCAGTGTTCTTGCAGTTAATGCAAGTTTTTGCAGCTGGGACACTCGGTTTCGGCTTGGAACTCGGGCAGTTTTGGTGCCTGTGTTCTTTTCCGCAGAGGAGACAACGGAGTTTTTCCGAGCATCTGTAGGACGTATGTCCAAGCTGATTGCAACGAAGGCATCTCGTTGCTGAGGGCTTGTGCCATTCGCAGCGGATATGGCTGAAGCCCGCAGTTATTCCAAAGCGGATGAGGGTGTTGGCCTCTGCTCTGGAATCCAGCGTGAGTCTGCCGACAGGCATGTCTGTTACATTGCGAGAGAATCTTTTGAACTTGAAGTCGGATTCTAGACTTTCTCTCAAGTGGAGGCTAAGATCCTCTGTCAAGATCCAATGAGGGATTCCTTTAAGGACCAAGACTGAGGCCTTCTCAGCTACTGAGGCAAGTTTATGGCCGCCTTCGCCAAACATATTCGAGTGAGACAGCTCTGCTTTGAAAGCAGCAGCATCCTCGGGCGATCTGAATTTTAGAATGAAGATGCCGGACTTCTGTAAAGTTATCCGGGCTTTGGAAGCAGTTGGAGACTTGGATAGGAGGTTAAATCTCTTGATCTTTCCAAGTGCCAGGTTTTCGATACTCAGAGAATATGTGAGGTTTGAGCTGTTAGGCTCAGTTGTCGTCTGATGGCATTGGGTCTCACTGTGTTTTTGACCAACAGTAGGGTTCGAATGTTCGGTGGGATATTCAGCCTTGATGGGTTCGCAAAAGGCTGTGGCTTTGCCGGTGTTCGTCTTTTAGCTTAGGAGCAAGCTTTGATTGATGAGAGATTTTGATTATTCTTGACATTTTTTCTTTATTTTCCTTTACCATGCACTGGATTCTCACAGCCGTTTTATATTATTCCGAATTTTTTTTCGAGTAAGGCTCAGTACAGTTGTTTAAGGCTCAGTACAGTTGTTTAAGGCTCAGTACAGTTGTTTAAGGATCAGTACAGTTGTTTAAGGCTCAGTACAGTTGCTGTGAGAATCCAGTTGCATGGTCAGGAGAAGAAAGGGCTGGATGGCACAATACTCCTCGAAATTACTGGAGAGAAAGTTCCAAGGAAACAATCTGCTCGCTAGTCTGTTTCACAATTTGCCATCATTGAGATATCCCCTTTGGTATTTACCCTGTTTATAAGCTACTAGGTAGAATTGTGTTTTAATTAAAATTATCTTAATTTTTAGTTACCCAATTATTAATAGAAAACATAATAAATTGTGGCACGTGTGAGCACTCTTGTGACATACCTTGTTGTC
>NW_021835946.1:27500-37906 GCF_006345805.1 Octopus sinensis | reverse complement strand
CACACATATATATATATATATATATATATACATACATACATACATACATATATATATATATACATATACATATATATATATATATAAATACATACATAATACATACATACATATATATATATATATATTTATATAATATATATATATATAAAAAATATATTTATATTTATAATCTGTGCTTTTGTATGGCTCTGAAACATGGAGATCCACCTGCAGCAATTACTAGAAGATTTAGACCTACGTCAACAAATGTCTCCGGCAGATCCTCCATCTGAATTGGTTCCACAGAGTGCCAAACACCAACCTGTGGGAAAGGGCCAACTAGGAGCCCATACATCTTCAGATGAGACGAAGGAAATGGAGATGGATCGGACACACACTGCGGAAAGAACCCTCAAATATGACACGACAAGCACTTGACTGGAACCCGCAGGGAAAAAGGAAGAGAGGACGCCCGAACTAGACATGGAAGCGGAGCATTTTGGACGAGCTCAGGACCACTGGCCTGACATGGGAAGCAGTCAAGAAACACGCTAACGACCGCAAAAAAAAGTTGAAAACAACTGTTGAGGCTCTCTGCTCCGCAAGGGGCAAGAAGGATTAAGAAGAATATATATACGTATAAAGCTCTACGACCGAGATATCTTGAACATACGTACATATCTGCACACATTCGTGTAGACACACATCTGCGTATATAGAATTATGGAGATGCAATAGGATGACGAATAGATGGTGATGGATTGAGACTTATTGCGATAGAGACTAAAAGTTTGATAAATACTTAAATAGAGGTGTAAAATGACGTATATAGAAATGGAAACAAAATATTAAGAATTCCTGCATGGGGAAAGGAAATAGAATAACGAAAAGAATAAGAAGCTATTAGAGAAATAAAAAAAAATAGAAGGTAATAATAACATGAACAACAGTAACAATAACAACAGTAATAATTCTTTTCATTAAAGGAACACGACCGAAGCAACACGAAGTAACACGATGATCAGGTTATTTTTTGTGGAGAAATTGGGTCTTTTTATCTTTTCCTCTTTAGTGTTTTTTTCTTCTTTCTAAAGGATATTCAGCTGTAGTTCATATTTTTTCATGGAAAATGCTTTCTTTATTTTAACGGAATTGGGTTGAAGTGTTTCGAGTGCATTGATAGAGGGTGAATATTTGATATTTTGTGTTTATGTTTGCGGGGTTTGCTTACGGGAATTTATCTGGTCGTAAGGTCCCAGATTTGTTGCCTGTGTAGCGTTAGTCTGTTCCTAACGGTCAAACTAGTTTGACCTATGTAATCTCCGCCACGCCCTCCACATTTGAGAACATAGATTAAGGTCTTTGAAGCACAGGTGAAGTGATTTTTTATGGTAAAAGTTTGACCTGACTTAAATTGTATGTTGAGCTCTCTAAGAGGAAGATACATGTCCCGCAGTTGGGGCGGTTGCACTTTTCGACTTGTGGGGTTGCATTTTTGGTGAGTAAGCAAACACCTGGTCCAATGCCCCGCAAACATAGACCTGAAACAACAAATTTAAATTGCAAGAGAAATAACCAGTATTTAAGATTACTTTATGAGTATTCCCATATTGTTTATTTGTTTGTTTATATTTTGAGTTCAAATTCATTTTAACGAAGTCGTGAAAATGAAGTACTAGTCAATAGTACCGACTCACTCTCTCGCCTAAAAATCGTTGGCCTTATGCTCAAATTGAAAAGCATTAGATAAGATAACGACGTACGCCGGAGCATTATCACTTTCTCTTGACACTCAGTTGGTGTTATTTATTGGTTTCAAATTTTCCTACAAGGCCAGCAATTTCGAGGTAAGTGTAAGCTAGTTATATTGAGCTCTGTACTCAACCGGTACTTATTTTATCGACCCTGAAAGAATAAAAGACAAAGTAGACCTCAGCGGAATTTGAAGTCAGAACACGAAGACAGACGAAATGCTTCGAAGTATTTTTCCCGTCTTCCTAACATTTCTTATTTCTTTATTGCCCACAAGGAGCTAAATATAGAGGGGACAAACAAGGACAGACCAAGGGATCAAGTCGATTACATCGACCCCAGTGCGTAACTGGTACTTATTTAATCGACCTCCTTCGAAAGGATGAAAGGCAAAGTCGACCTCGGCGGAATTTGAACTCAGAACGTAGCGGTAGACGAAATACCTATTTCTTTACTACTCACAAGGGGCTAGACATAGAGAGGACAAACAAGGACAGACAAACGGATTAAATTGATTATATCGACCCCAATGCGTAACTGGTACTTAATTTATCGACCTTGATAGGATGAAAGGCAAAGTCGATCTCGGCGGAATTTGAACTCAGGACGTAACGGCAGACGAAATACGGCTAAGCATTTCGCCCGGCATGCTAACGATTCTGCCAGCTCGCCGCCTTATTAGTGTTATTTGTTAAGGCGAGAAACACAGCAAGCTAGCAGAATTTTCCGACTTTGCGTTCTGAGTTCAAATTCTGCCGAAGTCGTCATTGCCCTCTTTCAGGGTCGCGGAAATAAGTACCAGTCGAGCACTGGGACCGAGGTAATCGTCCTTCCCGCCCCTCAAAATTTCAGCCCTTGTGCCTAAAGAAGAAAGATTTATTTATTCAAGAGGTAATTGGGTAGAATCATCAGATAGAATCATCAGATAGAATTTCTAGCTCTGTACGATCTGATTTCCAATCTCTGGGAGATCAATTTTATGAACATTTTTGGGATTCATAAGCAGAAATAAAAAGTTCAGTACTAAGCTGTCTATCTCGCTCTAATATCTTTTACTCTCTCTGTCTCTCGCTCTTTCTCTCTCTCTCTCTTTCTCTCTCTCCCTCCCTATCTCTCTATCTCTCTGTCTCTCTCTCTGTCTCTCCCCCCCCTCTCTCTCTCTCTGTAAATTATTAGCTGCATTCAGATTTGGAGATAGATGGGCTCTTACAGGTTTAAATTAGAAAAGTGAAATAAAAACAAAGCTCGCTGTTAGCCATGACAGTTCTCTTTTACCCTTTTACTCATTTACTTGTTTCGGTCATTTGGCTGCGGCCATGCTGGAGCACCGCCTTTAGTCGAAGAAATTGACCCCAGGACTTATTCTTTGTAAGCCTATTACTTATTCTATCGGTTTCTTTTGCCGAACCGCTAGGCTACGGGGACGTAAACACACTAGCACCGGTTGTCAAGCGATGTTGCGGGACAAACACAGACATACAGACATACACACACACACACACACATATATATATATATATACGACGGGCTTCTTTCAGTTTCCGTCTACCAAATCCACTCACAAGGTTTGGGACAGCCCGAGACTATAGTAGAAGACACTTGCCCAATGTGCCACGCAGTGGGACTGAACCCGGGACTATGTTGTTGGTAAGCAAGCTCCTTACCACACAGCCATTCCTGCACCTACGATTTCAACAGGAGTGACGGTCAAAGACAGGAAACGAAGAAAATCTCTCATTAACCCTTTATGTTGGTGTAACACCGTTCATATATCATATATCATCATTCGCTTATTAAACTTGATTACAAGCTTTTAGTGATTCGAAATGCGATTACAACTGGTGTCTCTAAAGTGTTAGTGTTTAATTTTATAGCCCATGTATAGCGATAATCTATTCTTTTCTTTCATTATCGGATCAGTCTTGGCGATTTTGAAGAATTTCCATGAAGACCATTATGGAAGAAATCGAAACTCTTCCATAATATTTCTTAATTGCTGGTCGGTACACTGCTTTTCTTCATGCATTCATAATATACAAACCAGTATATTAAAAGCTTATGAGTTAATAAGGTGCCTGAGTCAATACTGTGCCTCACATGTGTTAGCAGTGCGAGTCAATTACTTTATAAATCTATCTCTATGGATTTTCTATAGAAATTAGAGCCTGCATTGAAAGTTACGAATTCGTCTATGTAAAAAATGAGATCGATGATAGAAAAATAGGTAATTGGTGTATATACATATTTCAGGAATTATTGTTCCTTCATCAGAACCACATCCAATTCATTAATCATCCACGAACACAGTTTACTAAGCCACCAAACTGTGTTACACCACTAATTTTAGTGGCCATTTAAGCAATGTGTTCGTAGATCACTAAGGGGTTGAATGTATTGCTGAAGAAGGAGCAGCCATTTATACACCCATTACTGATTTTTCTATTTTTGATCGCATTATTTACATATACGTATTTGTATACGAAAGGGCGTAACTTTCAGTGCTGGCTCTAAATAGAAAATCTGTTGTGATAACTTTATAAAGAGCTTAATTTTTGTCTATACATCTCGCCAGAATTAAGCTTGTATATCACAAGAACTTTTGTTTCTTTCTCTAACATCACTCTCTATATCTCTTAGGAAGCTTCTGTAGGAATATAAACTATCCGAAAATTAGATGACTATTTCTGCAATATTACGCTTTCGGCTAAACGTCAATATCTTTATTAACTTACGGCTTTCAAGAAATACATTCTCAGAAATTAGATGCAAAGCTGTAAAGCAATATTAAATCATTGTCAACAGCGTTTGATATTTTATTTCTTTATTGCCCGCAGGGGGGCTAAACATAGAGCGGACAAACAAGGGCAGACAAAGGGATTAAGTCGATTACATTGAACCAGTGCATAACTGGTATTTATTTAATCGACTTCGAAAGGATAAAAGACAAAGTCAACCTCGGCGGAATTTGAACTCAGAACGTAAAGCCGGACAAAATACCTATTTCTTTACTACCCAGAAGGGGTTAAACACAGAGTGGATAAACAAGGACAGACAAATGGATTAAGTCGATTATATCTACCCCAGTGCGTAACTGGTACTTATTTAATCGACCCTGAAGGGATAAAAGGCAAAGTCGACCTCAGCGGAATTTGAGTTCAGAACGTAGCTGTAGACGAAATACCTATTTCTTTACTACCCATAAGGGGCTAAACACAGAGGAGACAAACTAGGACAGACAGACGGATTAAGTCGATTATATCGACCCCAGTGCGTAACTGGTACTTAATTTATCGACCCCGAAAGGATGAAAGGTAAAGTCGACCTCGGCGGAATTTGAACTCAGAACGTAACGGCAGACGAAATACGGCTACGCATTTCGCCTGGCGTGCTAACGTTTCAGCCAGCTCGCCGCTTTACCCATGACCTATATATTGCTTTCAAATTTTGGCACCAGGCCAGCAGTTTCGGGGGAGGGTGTGAATCGATTATATTGACTCCAGTATTCAACTGGTACTTATTTCATCGAGCCCAGAAGGATGAAAAATAAAGTCGACCTCGGTGGGATTTGAACTCAGGACATAAAGCCGGACAAAATACCGCTAAGCATTTTGTCCGGCATGCTGAGGGTTGTGCCAGGTCGCCGCCTTACACATGGCCATTATACTACTAAAAAAATGTTTCTGAGGAACACTCCCGCCATCCTCTTTATAAGTTATACGCTATAACTCTACAACCATATTATATAATTGCGTGTGTATGAATTTTGACTAATTACTGTAGTTTGTCTCATGACTGCACGCTAATTAGGAATTAGTGCAACCTATGTGATGCAAGATAAGCGAAGGAGAACTGTTGCATCAGATGCATCACCCAGAGAATTTATTGCAGATTCAGCAAACGTTGATTTCGTGTTTTTGTTATTATTAACAACTCCTCTCCACTCTACTCCACTCCACTCCATCATTTAATTGCATTAAGGCATTGCATAACTTCTATGGTAGCATATGGAGGAGCTTGAATCAGCAATACAAACAACATTATCAGATAATGTTTTCTGGCTTGAACATCTATGCACTAAAATTTAGTTTAAATAATAACAACAACGTAATCCCGCATGGATGTTTAAAATGTCGAAGCCAGTTAAGAATTAGAAAATGGAGTAGTTTTGGACACAGTAACGTTCACCAGCCCATAAAAACTTCGGTGGTTTTACGAGCCAGCCAGGGAATTTCCGTTTGTCACTCAACCTGCTTAAAGCTAGCTGCTATATTTTATTTAAATCACATTTGAATATCATGTGCTGTGTTGACGAGAATAAACTTTTACCAGTGCTCAAAATCTCAATGGTTTTACTTGCGCAAGGGAACTTTTTTCGTGGTCTCTCATTCTATTAAAAATAGCAGGAATAACTCCCTCAAAAGAACCAAAACACCTTAACGTCATGTAATGTTACCAAATGAACAGATTTTTACAGTTCATAAAAATTCAACAGATTTGCCTGTCTAAGGGAACCTTAACGTTGTATGTCGGCCTGCTAGAGCTTAGCAGCTATAACTCCCTTTAAAAAAATCACCTTAGCATAGTGTGATTTTTCGAAGTCAATAAATTTCTAACAGTCCATAAAATGCCATTGACATTACCAGCCAATGAGAGAACCTTTACGTCACCTCTCAATCTATTAGAAATACCAGCTATAACACCCGTAAGAACATCCTAACATCGTGTGAGGTTTCGAAGTGCACACGTTTTTTACACTCCATAAAAATTCAACAGTTTTATGAGTCAACGGAGGGAACTACTACATCGTCATTTGGCTCACAAGAAATAGCAGCGATATCTTCCTCAAAAGAAGCCCGAACACCATGAGATGTTTTAGGCTCAGTAACATTTTCCAATTCATAAAAACCCAAGGGCTTCAAGAGCCACCGAAGGAACCACAATATAATCTTTATTTTCTAGTATTATTCAGTGATAACAGAGCAGCTTTAATTACCTTTTTAGGGACACAGAGACTGATTAAGGGAACAGCGAAAAATGAAATACGATTCAATGGTTGCTGTTGAATGCAACTAATCTCAGACCAAATACGCTGTCTACATGATATGATTGTCCTAGTAGGAAACTCTAGAGAGAGCTGAACAGCAGAGGGTCTTCAGGAAAGAGAAAAGAAGTCCCACTTCATGCAAATATTTCGGCTCGTAGCTACGACTCTGATTAAAATGTGAAGTGAAACGGAGTGGCGGATAAGGTGCATTAACCGAGTGCACGTACCGTATACCTGTTAATCTTTTACAATACTTGAGCCGACTCGAGAAAATCTCATGTAGCCAGATAAAACTCAGAAGCATAGGGCTACGAAGCAAATTTATTAAATGGCTAGTCGTCTCTAAGCCCAAGCAAGAAATAGAAATAACAGCCAAATCGCTCATATAACCGTATCACATCGCACTCCATCATCTTAAAAAATAGATGCACGTTGAATAGCGATGTCCAAGATGCATTAAGGCTTCGAGAGGATAAAAAGACAATGTTGGCTTTACTCCAGACATATGTGGCAATAAATATATATAAGACCAAAAGGGAAGGCAGGTTCGTACGTCTAAGGCATTTAATTTCATGTTACCTTTCATCAGGCAGGCCTAGATATTACAGGCACGGCCATATAATCCTACCACCTTCCGCATGTTGAACGACATAATCTAACGTGCCCTTCCTGTAGGATGTGATTTGATTAAAATGTTGTAGCTATCTCTAGCAGATTAATTGTCTTGGTAGAAGCTCCCTCATTGGCATCGGTAACTATCATTCAAAGTATTTTCGATTCTAACAAACAACCGTGGCCGTAGTAAATTTCTCAAGGTTATTTTTCTCTATTCGATGGCGCATCCGTTTCTATGTTCTTCATTTATTATATTGTGTTTAATTATCTCCATTGCAGTCAACTGAAAAATCAAACGAAGTGAGTATATTTGGAGGAAGTCAGAACAGGATTAATCAAATTGATACGAGCAAACAACGCATCGAGAGGTTGTGCATGAAAAAATACACCCCACCATCATACGTACTGAGGCACAAACCCTGACTCAGTAATACACACATACAAAAACGTACACCTATACAGCCATAGAAGTATGCGTGCGCAAACATACATACACACACATACATTTAAACGTATATGTGTGTGTGTATGCATATATATGCATATATATGTATATAATATATATATATATATATATATATATATATACACACGTAAAACACTCTCTCTTTCTCTTTGCGTTTGAATGTGCGGTGTGTGTCTGTGTGTTTATATTATTATATATATATATACATACAAATATATGTTGTATATATATATATATATATTATATATATATATATATATATAGATATATATATATATATATATACATTATATAATATATATATTATAATATATAGATATATATATATATATATATATATATATACATATATATACATATATCTGTATGTATATATATATATATATATGTATGTATGTATGTATGTATCATTTGATATTGTTCCACTCTACCTAACAGCACCGAGTACTTTATTTCGCTCAATTGCGTTTCACACCCGTGTGATACGATCATTCGTTACATAGAAACGCTCGCGCGAGAGAGATACACGCACGCACGCGCACACACACAATCAAACAAATACAAACACACGCATGTGATATACAAGCGTTTATTGCAAGTTTGTAACTTAAAAGAAACCAAAAGACAAAAATGGTAAAATCAAAAAAAAAAAAAACAAAAAAACAAACACCAATTACTCGTGCGCCAATATTGAAAGAACAAAGAATACAGGAATACAGGAATAGAGAATAGAGAATAGAGAATAAAATAAACGAAAGAAAGAGAATGAAAGAACGAAAGAATCAACGAACGAAACGGGGGAAGAACAAAGCTGGAAAACAATGCGAAAACGGAGGAATAAATGTCAATTTAGTGTAATACTAACAGTACAAGATGAAAAATAGGGAATAAAAGAAGAAAATGGTAAAAAAAAAAAGAGAAGAGAGAAGGGTGTTAAAGAATTAGAAACATTTGCGTTGCTTTTAGCCTTCAAACTTCAAAGCTTATTCCTCTTTCTGTTTCCTCCTGAAACGAGGCATGCAGAATTTGGTTGGGAAATTCTGCTACGAGACTACTTGCATTCGTTACGAAGTGTGACATTCGGTATTTAATGCGAGGGCAACGTGACTTAGTTTTGGCTGTCACTAAGGGAAGCGAGCAACAAGAGATAGACGAGTAGGAGGAAGATCGAGAGAGAGAGAGAGAGAGAGAGAGAGAGAGAGAGTAGGAGAGAGAATGAAAAAGAGAGGGAAGGAGAGAGAGAGAGGGGGGGAAAATGATTATGATAATAATAATAATAATAATAATAATTAATTATAATAATAATAATAATGATGATGATGATGATGATGATGATAATAATGATGATAAAAGAATAAAAGGAGCAAGAGATATAAAGATATAAAAATGATGAAATGATACTACTACTACTACTACTACTACTACTACTAATAATAATAATAATAATAATAATAATAATAATAATAATAATAATTAATAATAAAGAAGAAAAAGAAGAAGAAGAAGAAGAAGAAGAAGAAGGGGAAGAAGATGAAGAAGAAAGGGAAGGAGAAGAAGAAGAAGAAGAAGAAAAAGAAGAAGAAGAAGAAGAAGAAGAAGAAGAAGAAGAAGAAATCATAAGCCGCATCGGTAAGACTACAGCTAGCAGTTTCTCTTCATCTTTGTTTCGCGTAGTGATTATCCAAAATGCGCGCAAGCGCAAGCACAGGTGTTTGCGTGCGCGCGTGTGCGTGTGTGTGTGTGTGTGTGTGCTTGTGTGCGAGTGTGTTTGCTTCTGTGTGCGTGCGTGCGCGTGTGTGTAGCTATTTATATGAATGTGTCTATATATGTATTTCTAAAATACGCACGGATACGCACACTTATATACTCTTTTACTTGTTTCAGTCATTTGACTGTGGCCATGCTGGAGCGCCGCCTTTAGTCGAGCAAATCGACCCCAGGACCTTATTCTTTGTAAGCCTAGTACTTATTCTATCGGTTCTTTTGTCGAACCGCTATGTTACGGGGATGTAAACGCACCAGCATCCGTTGTCAAGGGATGTTGGGTGGGGGGACAAACAGACACACACACACACACACACACACACACATACATATATTTATATTTATATACACATATACGACGGGCTTCTTTCAGTTTCCGTCTACCAAATCCACTCACAAAGTGCCACGCAGTGGGAATGAACTCGGAACCATGTGGTTGGTAAGCAAGCTACTTACCACACAGCCACTCCTGCGTCATGTACATTTATGTATGTATGTATGTATGTATGTATGTATGTATGTATGTATGTATGTATGTATATATGTATATTTGTACACACACTCACACACTCAATCATATATGAGTGTGTGTACAAATATACATACAGATATATGAAAATATACATACATTTATCTCTCTCTCAATATATATATAAACATAGTCAAGGTAGAATTGTAGCACGCCGGGCGAAATGCTTAGCGGTATTTCGTCTGCTGTTACGTTCTGAGTTCAAATTCCGTCGAGGTCAACTTTGCCTTTCATCCTTTCGGGTTCGATAAGTT
>NW_021835946.1:15000-22500 GCF_006345805.1 Octopus sinensis | reverse complement strand
ACGGAGAAAGAAAATCACCAACGATGCACATGCGGTCACATGTTGAAATATATATATATATATATTATATGCATATTTTATTCACACATGCATATATCTTTCTCTCTTTTTCTCTATTTATCTATGTCTCTCCTCTCATCTATCTATCTATCTATCTATCTATCTCTATATATATATATATATATATATATATATATATATATATAATACAGGGAGAGAGAGAGAGAGAGAGAGAGAGAGAGAGAGAGAGATACACACATACTCTTACGCACATAAATACATTCAGACACACATATGTAGAACTATTTATGAATGCATACATCTACATATAAACCCAAGTGTTTGTGCGCTTATAAAAACACACACATATATACACAATTATATACACATCCACTAAGGTTTAAATGTGTATAGACGGTGTGTTTATTTACATGGAGGTATTGAAACATACCTCATTATCTCATTATCTCAGACATAAATCCCCCAGAGTATAAAACAACCTCGTCTGTAACTGATCAACACTAATTATAATAGTAATTATCAAATAATAATGAAGGTAGTATATATACACAGAGACGGTAATATATTAGTGCAGTGTGACACTTCCGAGACATTACGATAAGAATTACGATACGTGGTAGTGGTGATGGTGGTAGTAGTAGTAGTAGTAGTAGTAGTAGTAGTAGTAGTAGTAGTAGTAGTAGTAGTAGTAGCAGCAGTAGTAGTAGTAATTGTAACAATGGTGATGTTTGTGTTGGTGATGATGGTTATGATGGTGGTGGTGATTGTAATAGTGGTTGTAATAGTGGTGGTGTTGGTGGTGGTAATGGTGGTAGTGGTGGTAGCAGTCGTAGCACTGAAGGTGTTGCTGTTGGTTTTGCTGGCGATGGTGGCAATGGTTGTAGTGGTTGTAGTAGTAGGAGTAGCAGCAGCAGCAATGGTGGTGGTAGATGTGATGGTTGTGGTGGTGATTATTGTAGTATTAGCAGTGTTGGTGTTGTGGTATTAGCGGTGTTGGTGTTGGTTTTGCTGATGATGGTGGTATGGTGGTGGTGGTAGTGGTGGTGGTAGTGATTGTGGTAGTTGGGAGGTGGTCGTAATTGTGGTGACAGCAGTTGTGATAGTTGTTGTATTGGTGGTAGAAATAGTGGCGGTTACTGATGGTAGTAGTAGCAGAAGTACTAGTAGTAGTAGTAGTAGTAGTAGTAGGCGGTTGTAGTAGTAGGTGGTTGTAGTAGTAGTAGTAGTAGTAGTAGTAGTGTAGTGGTAGTGGTAGTAGTAGTGGTGATGGTAGTGATTGGGATGTGGCCTTGGTTGTGGTGGCAGAAGTTGTGGTGATAGTTGTAATAATAGTGACGGTAGGTACTGATGGTGATGGTAGTAGTAGTAGTGGTAGTAGTAATAGTGGTGGTAGTGGTGGTGGTACTGATTGTGATGGTAGTAGTTGTCGTTGTTGTAGTGAGTAGTTGTAATAAAGACAGGGGCAGTAAGTATCTGACTTAAAAAAAAATAATAATAAATACTAAAACTCTTCAAGGTGGTGCCCTAGCATGGCCGCAGACCAATGCCTGAGACAAGTCGAAGATGAAAAGTAAAAAAAACAAACAAATATAATATATATTCCTTTTACTCCGCCGGTTACGACGACGAGGGTCCCAGCTGATACAATCAACGGAACAGCTTGCTCGTGAAATTAACGTGCAAATGGCTGAGCATTCCACAGACACGTGTACCCTTAACGTAGTTCTCGGGGATAATCAGCGTGACACAGAGAGTGACAAGGCTGACCCTTTGAAATACAAGTACAACTCATTTTTGCCAGCTGAGTGGACTGGAGCAACGTGAAATAAAGTGTCTTGCTCAAGGACACAACGCGTTGCTGGGAATCGAACTCACAACCTTACGATCATGAGCCGAATGCCCTAACCACTAAGCCACGCGCCCTCACCATAATATATATTACAACATAAACGTCGAACATCTGGAAAAATTCAATAAAAATAATAACAATATAAAGGATCATAATAATTTTTGATTTAGACACAAGGCCAGCAATATCAATGGGTTGGAGTTGATTGATTATATTGACGCCAATATTTGATTAGTACTTTATTACGTCAATTCCAAGGTGATGAAGGACAAGGATGGACTTGGCCAGGATTTGAACCCAGGAAGAGCGGTTGTGTGGTAAGTAGTTTGCTTACCAACCACATGGTTCTGGGTTCAGTCCCGCTGCGTGGCACCTTGGGCAAGTGTCTTCTACTATAGCCTCGGGCCAACTAAAGCCTTATGAGTGGATTTGGTAGATGGAAACTGAAAGAAGCCCGTCGTATATATGTATATACATATATATGTATGTGTGTCTGTGTTTGTCCATCCAACATCTCTTGACAACCGATGCTGGTGTGTTTACATCCCCGTCACCTAGTGGTTCGGTAAAAGAGACTGATAGAATTATTACTTGGCTTAAAAGAATAAGTCCTGTGGTCGATTTGCTCGACTAAAGGCGGTGCTCCAGCATGGCCGCAGTCAAATGACTGAAACAAGTAAAAGAGTAAAAGAGTAAAGCCGGAAAGAATATCGCAAAAAGCATTTTGCGCGACGCTCTATTCTGCTGCCAAATCCACCAATTTTAATAGTGATTATGATGATGATGCTGATAATGATGATGATGACAACGACGACACAAATGGTTCAAATTTCGACACAAAGCTAGCAATTTTAGGTAAGGGTTTTACAAGGATATCGGGAAAGACTTGGTTAGAGGCCCAAACTTCCGAGTTCTTTTACAGGTCTTCGAAAAACTGAAGGACCGATGCTGTTAGCGGGAGAATCTAAGAGAGGAACATAATGAATAAAATCATAATTAATTGATCCGCCTGTATTTTCTTTTAAGCCAAGAACTTTTCAGCATACCTCCTCTATATATCTGTGTGTATGGACGTGTGTGTGTGTGTATGTGTGTGTGTGTGTGCGTGTGTGTGTGTGTATGTGTGTGTGTGTGTGTGTGGTGTGTGTGTGTGTGTGCGTGCGTGTGTGTGTGTTGTCCATCCTCCAGTGCTGGTCAACCGTTGTTAATTTGTTTATCTCTGCATAACGTAGAGGTTCCACAGAAGGGGGTCAACAGAATAAGTACCAAACGTTGAAAATCAAGTAATGGGGCCGATGAGTTCGACTAAACCCTTCAAGGCGCTGCTCCAGCGTGACCGCAACCTACTGACTGAAAAACTTAAAAGATAACAGACAAAACATCATGACTATTGAAAAGGTTGCAAGATGCAACGAAAATTTTTGGAAAATAAAAATAAGAAATGAGTGGAAATTTTACCGGTGAGTGTGTTAAATTATAAGGCACACAAAAAAAATGATTCTCCCCAGACACAACAGACAAAACATCAGAAAAGAGAGAAAAAAGGAGCGTGATCTGTTTTACAGAAGAGAAAAGGGGATACAGTGAAGGTTGATATCACTGTAAATTTTAACGCTTGATCAGCAAAGTTTATGTAGTTAGAATAAGAAGGTTCTGAGAACGGCACGGATTAACAAATATATACATAAGATTAAGAAGAGCTTGAGCATGGGGTGGATCTATTGTAAGATTTATTAAGAGATTGAATGAATTCCTCACATGAGGTTCTTAGATCGTCAGTGATGAGCTGAGCAAGTATTTTCTTTTCAATGTTTGGAAGAGAGCTAGTAATTTTGGACGAGGTGTAAATTGACCCCAGTGTCCAAATAGTACCAATTTTATCGACTCAGATGGAATTTAAACTCTGAATTAAAGGCAGACGAAATGCGCTGCTAAACATTTTTCCCGTCGTGCTTACGACACTTATTTCTTTACTGCCCACAAGGGGCTACACACAGAGGGGACAAACAAGGACAGACAAACGGATTAAGTCGATTAGATCGATCCCAGTGCGTAACTGGTACTGACAGAATGCTAGTTACTAAAGGATGAAAGGCAAAGTCGACCTCGGCGGAATTTGAACTCACAATGTAACGGCAAACGAAATACCGCAAAGCATTTCGCCCAGCGTGCTAACGTTTCTTATTTCTTTATTGCCCACAAGGGGCTAAACACAGAGAGGACAAACAAGGACAGACAAACGGATTAAATCGATTACATCGACCCCAGTGCGTAACTGGTACTTAACTTATCGACCCCGAAAGGATGAAAGGCAAAGTTGACCTCGGCGGAATTTGAACTCAGAACGTAGCGGCAGACGAAATACCACTAAGCATTTCGCCCAGCGTGCTAACGTTTCTGCCATCTCATCGTCTTGTGCTGGGCATAGTATATTAAGCACTCTATGCGAAAATAGCAAGCAATTTGGCAGACATAGACAAAAGAGAGAATTATAAAAGAGTAACTCCTATTTGTATTGTATGGAAGGAGTATATTCCCTAATACAACTCGTATTCCGTCGCGCACTAGGAGCTTTAACGGGCATCTTGATCTAGACGTGACTCCGATACAAATGTAGGGGAGAATAATCAAAGAAATTTGAATGTGAACGACCTTGAGTTGTACACTTCAATGATTCTCTGTTAAAATTACTACTGCAGACAGTAAGCGGATTTACTAGATGAATTGATACGAGAATTGGATTAGAAAATGGTGCCAAGACAGAAAATTTAAAGAGAAATCTTAATTAAGAACGCTAATAAAATTCTCGATCAAAAATGTAAGATAAAGATAAGAGAATTAGTGCAACACAGATGTAAAATTACTTAGTGGTATTAATGAGCTATGGAAAAGTTTAGAGAGTAATATGAAACAATATTGTAACAGAGTTAAATAATAAGAACTTATGGTGATAAAATATATGCTGAGAGTCGTAAAAATAAAAGGTTCTGATTAAGAAACTGTGCCAAGGCGAAGCAAACGTGAAGAGAAAAGTCAAGAAACCTAATAATATTCTAGAATTGCAAAAAAGAAACAAAAACAGATAAAAGAAAAATATTTAATAGAGATAAGAGAATTAGACTAACACAGAGATACAAGTATTCTTTTCTACTCTAGGCACAAGGCCTGAAATTTTGGGGGGAGGGGGGTCCTGTCGATTAGATCGAGTCAAGTACGCAATTGGTACTTAATTTATCGACCCCGAAAGGATGAAAAGCAAAGTCGACGTCGGTGGAATTTGAACTCAGAACGTAAAGAGAGACGAAATACCGATTTCTTTACTACCCACAAGGGGCTAAACACAAAGAGGACAAACAAGGATAGACAAAAGGATTAAGTCGATTACATCGACCCCAGTACTCATCTGGTACTTATTTAATGGACCCCGAAAGGATGAAAGGTAAAGTTGACCTCGGCGGAATTTGAACTCAGAACGTAGCGGCAGACGAAATACCTATTTCTTTACTACCCACAAGGGGCTAAACACAGAGAGGACAAACAAGGACAGACAAACGGATTAAGTCGATTACATCGACCCCAGTGCGTAACTGGTACTTAATTTATCGACCCCGAAAGGATGAAAGGCAAAGTCGACCTCGGCGGAATTTGAATTCAGAACGTAACGGCGGACGAAATACCGCTTAGCATTTCGCCTGCCGTGCTAACGATTCTGCCAGCTCGCAGAGATACAAGTATTAAGAAGTTAATAAACTAGTCTGATTACAAAAAATTACAAAACACGTAAGTGAAGGAAAAGGTTAAGAAGTGTTAATTACATACGTATTACATTATTACAAAGCTAAATGATAATGAAAAAAAAAATGCTGTGATAAGCAGCAGAACATTAGCTTTCCTAAGAATAAGAAATACGGATAAGAAATGTGCCAAAGCGAAGTAAATTTGAAAAAGAATCTTAATTAAGTATTCTACTCTTTTACGCTTTTACTCTTTTATTTATTTCAGTCATTTGACTGTGGCCATGCTGGAGCACCGCCTTTTGTCGAGCAAATCGACCCCAAGACTTACGGGGACATAAACACACCTGCATCGGTATCAAACGCTGTTGGGGAGACAAACACAGACGCACAAACATATACACACACACATACACACATATATATATACATATATACAATGGGCTTCTTTCAGTTTCCGTCCACCAAATCCACTCACAAGGCTTTGGTTAGCCCGAGGCTATAGTAGAAGACACTTGCCTATGTGGCCACGCAGTGGGACTGATCTCAGAACCATGTGGTTCGTAAGTAAGCTACTTACCACACAGCCACTCCTAAAAGAAAATGAAATGATATAAAAGAAGATTTAACTAGCACAGAATTCCAAGTACGTTCTTAAGCGCTTCTATCCCTATGGGCATAGGCCATCGACGACTGTTATCGACCCTGGGAAGGTCTTCCACTCCCGGAGTTCTGAAATGTTATCATTGCTTTAATAACTTTACTCCTTATCCTTGGGTAGAGGTGATCCATATTAGTCTGGCCTCTATCCTTTGAGTTGAGCGGCATGGGGAAATCTGGCGGGATTTTGCGCTCCTCTGGCACAGCACTCAGAGTCACTGAGGCACACAAACGACATCACTGAACCAAAGACTGGGCCTGGTAGGGAAACTTCTAAGTAATTAGAAATTGATTTCAAATTTTGGTACAAGGCCAGCACAAGGCCTGAAATTTTGGGGGCGGGGCCAGTCGGTTAGATTGACCTCAGTGCGCAAATTTATCAACCCCGAAAGGATGAAAGGCAAAGTCGACCTCGGTGGAATTTGAACTCTGAACGTAAAGTCGAAAGAAATGCAACTAAGCATATTTTCCAGCGCGGAAACGACTCTGCCAGCACGCTAACTTAGTTACAGGCAATATTGGACCTACATTATATCAGTACTCAGAACAGAGTTAAAATAATAATAATGATAATAATAATAATAACAAAAATAATAATAATAATGATAATAATAATAATAATAATAATAATAATAATAATAATAATAATAATAATAATAATAATAATAATAAAAATAATAATAAATGAAGTAATTGGCATCATTACAATGAATGTCCTAAAAATAAGTTACTGTTATTATATTCTGAAGTCGAAGCTTAACCGAACTCGCAAGACTAGACGAGAAAAAACACAAGAAAAATAATGACCTCATTTTCGCATACACCAGTATATATGGGAGATAGAAAGATCATATTTACTAAAGGGGTAAGTGCAAGGGAGTAGGGGGTGTTAAGTAACTAGGAAACTATTATAAAATATCCACTGTAGGTCTATAAAAATAACTAATAATGAATAAGGGGGAAACTTATACAAACAGCTACAAAATACGGACAAAACAACAAATTGTTCTCTCTGTTTTCAAAGGAATGAACAAATACGAAACAGATGCTGAAATGACAGACAGTTGTGAGGAAAAAGAAGGAACAACAACAGATGCATACAACAGATAAAGAGTATTACTCCGTGCTCCGCTTCAGTTTTTTAAAGGGTAGATATCAAAGTTGTCTCCCGTGTATTTTTGATCAGAATTAATTATTTAAAGTTAATTTTCATCATCATCATCATAATCATTGTTC
>NW_021835946.1:7500-10000 GCF_006345805.1 Octopus sinensis | reverse complement strand
TGGTGGTGGCGATGTTGTTGTTGGTCGTGGTCGTGGTGGTGATGGTGACGCTGCTGGTGACCGTGATGTGTCTGGTGTTGATGGTATTGGTAGTGATTGTTTAATGACGACGGTGTTGGTTTTGATGGTGCCGATGGTGACAGTGGTGTTGGTAGTGGTGGCGATGGTGGTGGAGGGTGGTGGTGACAGCGTTCGTGGTGATGGTAGTGGTGATTGTGGTAATGATGGTGTTGATTTTGATGGTGGTGGCGGTGATGGTTGTGGTGGTAGTGCTTGTGGCTTTGGTGATGGTGGTGCTGGCAGTGGTGTGCTGGTGGTAGTAGTTATGTTGATGGTGTTGGTAGCGACGATGTTGGTTGCGGTGGTGATGTGGTTAGTGGTGGTGTTGGTGGTGGAGGGAGTGGTAGGTTTTGGTGTTGACATGATTGTTGGTGGTGTTGATGTTCGTGGTAGTAGTGACAATAGTGATGATATTGTCGGTGTGGTAGTAGTGGTGGTGGTGGTGGTGGGTGGTGGGTGTGATAGTGGTGGTAGTGGTGACGGTTTTGGTGTTGGTGGTGTTGTTGGTGGTGGTGGAAGTGGGGTTGGGTGGTGATAGTGGTAGTGGTAGTTTTGGTGGTGGTGGTGGTGGTGACAGTAGTTAGTGGTAGTTTTGGTGGTGCTGGTGGTGATGGTGTGTTGGTGGTTAGAAAGTGCTGATCGTAGTTTTGGTTAGTGGTGGTGATAGTAGTAGTTTTGGTGGAGGTGGTGGCCGGTTTTTGGTGGGTTATTCTGTGAAGTTGGTGGTGATACCACTACTGTTATTGGTGATGTTATTGACGATATTAACAGTGGTGATGGCTTTGGTTTTGTGTGGTGTTATATTGTTGTCGTCGGTAGTGGTAGTATTGGCGATAGTGTTGATGGTGTTCGTAGTGGTTCTAGTTGTAGTGTTAGTGTAGTAGTGTTAGTAGTAGTCGTGCTATTGCTGTTTCGTTAGTTAGTGATGGTGATGGTGTCATTCTTGACGTTAGTGCTGCTGTTCTTGGCGGTAGTTGATGGTTGATGGTGTGATGGGTGGTGGTGATGGTCTTGGTGGTGGCGGTTAGTAAGTGGCTGTGATTGGTTGGTGGTGGTGGTGATAGTGGTAGTGGTAGTTTTGGTGGTGGTGGTGGTGGTGACAGTAGTAGTGGTAGTTTTGGTGGTGCTGGTGGTGCTGGTGTTGGTGGTAGAAGTGCTGATCGTAGTTTTGGTAGTGGTGGTGATAGTAGTAGTTTTGGTGGAGGTGGTGGCGGTTTTGGTGGTGGTATTCTTGTGAAGTTGGTGGTGATACCACTACTGTTATTGGTGATGTTATTGACGATATTAACAGTGGTGATGGCTTTGGTTGTGTTGTTATTATTGTTGTCGTCGGTAGTGGTAGTATTGGCGATAGTGTTGATGGTGTTCGTAGTGGTTCTAGTTGTAGTGTTAGTGTAGTAGTGGTTAGTAGTAGTCGTGCTATTGCTGTTGTCGTTAGTGATGGTGATGGTGTCATTCTTGACGTTAGTGCTGCTGTTCTTGGCGGTAGTGATGGTGATGATGGTGGTGGTGATGGTCTTGGTGGTGGCGGTAGTGGCTGTGGATTGGTGGTGGTGGTGGTGATAGTGGAAGTCGTTGTCATTGTACCGGTGATAGTTGTGTTGTTGTTGTTGGCGTTATTGGAGCTTGTGGTACTCTTGGTGACAACAGCAGCAACAGTAGTAGTAGCAGTAGTAGTAGTAGTAGTAGTAGTAGTAGTAGTAGTAGTAGTAGTAGTAGTAGTAGTAGTAGTAGTAGTAGTAAAAGTAGCAATAGTGGCACCAGCACCAGCAACAGCAGTCGTAGAAGTGGCTGTGGTGGTGGTGGTGGTAGTGGTGATGGTGGTAGTGGTATTTATGGTGGTGATGATGTGGCGGTGTTAGTAGTATTGGTAGTGCTGGAAGTAGTAGCGGTAGGAGTAAAGGTAGTTGTCTTAGTAGTAGTTGTGGTAATAGTTGTAATTTGATAATGATGGTGATGATGATGATGATGTGGTGATGATGCTGATGACGGTACTGGGGTGGTGACGGGGGTGGTGGTGATTATGGTGGAGATGGAGATGGCAGTTGTTGCAATGATTGCGAAGTGGCGTGATGTTTGTATATTTATTACAGTTGTTGCTGTTGTTGTTAATGGTGGTGATGGTGGTGGTGATGACGGTTGCGATGGCGTTAGTAATGATTACGGTGGCACTAGAAATAATTGTGATGGCGGCGGCTTTGGTGGAAGAGAAGGAGGTGACGGTGGTTGTGTTGTCTATAGGAAGGAAGCGAAGTCAGAAAGTTAGACATTGTTGCTGTTGTTGTTATCGATGTCATCATTGTCGTCGTCACCACTGATGGACGTTCAACTGCAGGTCAACCCTAATTCGACCAGATACTTTAATTTATATCGTTTGACCAAAGTAAGCCAAAATTTCTCTAAGCTTACCTGATGACGACGAATATGGCTGAAAATAAAC
>NW_021835946.1:0-2500 GCF_006345805.1 Octopus sinensis | reverse complement strand
TTATAGCAGTGGTTCCCAACCAGGGTTCATATGGCCCCTGGGGATTCAAATAAGATATTGCTGATAAAATTTATGTGACAAAATAAAATTGTTTAAAATTCTACAGACTGTGTGGTAAGTAGCTTGCTTACCAACCACATGGTTCCAGATTCACTCTCACTGCGTGGCATATTGGGCAATTGTCTTCTACTCTAGCCTCGGGCCTACCAAAGTCTTGTGAGTGGATTTGGTAGACGGGAACTGAAATAAGCCCGTCGTATATATAAATAGTGTATTTACGTCCCCGTAACCTAGTTCGGCAAAAAGAGACCGATAGAATAAGTACTAGGCTTACAAAGAATAAGTTCTGGGGTCGATGTGCTTGACTAAAAGCGGTGCTCCAGCATGGCCACAGTCAAATGCCTGAAACGAGTAAAAGACTAAAAGAGTAGGTCTATTCGCGTAGCTAAGGTGAACCGAGAGGGGTCGGTTCGTGAGGGACGACACTTTTGAGGCGGCATTTTGGGTTTAGTGTATAGGTTTGTATCCTGGGTATCCTGGGTATCCTGGGAGCGGGAAACTTAAAAGCTGCATTGAGCGGCGCACATTCTAGCTATGAAACTGTTCAGGCCTGCACAGAGACGTGGAGGTTCAGGATCAACGTTGGCTGAGTTAGGGCTCCTATGTGGTACACAAGTCACTTTACATGTACAATACATCGAACAATAGGCAGCTCTTGAGAAGTGTTCAATCAGTTCTGTTGCTTTTAGGAGGGGAAAAAAATCTAGCGTTTAGCTATCTGAGGGCGAGGAAAACAGAGAGATAGAAAGAGCCATGTAAATAAAAGAAGAGAAAAATAAGTGGAATAAAGTGGTTACTGATATAAAGATTTGAGTGGGAAGGCCAAGAACATAGC
This sequence comes from Octopus sinensis, assembly GCF_006345805.1. NCBI lineage: Eukaryota > Metazoa > Mollusca > Cephalopoda > Octopoda > Octopodidae > Octopus > Octopus sinensis. Next base: position 1,605 of record NW_021835946.1, on the reverse strand, counting down.
AGAGTTGCCATACACTATTGTTTTTGTTAAGTGCAAGTGTAACAACAGCTTTCATGCAGAAAAATCCATTATGTACTCATGTTTTTATTGTTTCTCAAAAGCGGAAGTAACAACTTAGGATCCCTCTCAACATCCACTTTAATACATCTTCCGGTAGAATATTGAAATAACGCAACAGTAAAACAACTACGTCGTTTTATTAATTTTGCTGCAAAAAAAGAAAAAAACAGAAAACGGGGTTAAATCCGATCAGGTTCACATAATGAATTAATCATTTGCTTTATTAATTACGGTTATAATTAAACATCCAAACTGAAATCACAAATGTTATTTATCTCTTTTACTTTTTTACTCTTTTACTTGTTTCAGTCATTTGACTGTGGCCATGCTGGAGCACCGCCTTTAGTCGAGCAGATCGACCCCGGGACTTATTCTTTGTAAGCCTAGTACTTATTCTATCGGTCTCTATTGCCGAACCGCTAGTTACGCGGACATAAACACACTAGCATCGGTTGTCAAGTGATGTTGCGGGGGACAAATACAGACACACAAACATACACACACACACACATACATATATAGGGCGGGCTTCTTTCAGTACAAAATCCACTTACAAGGCTTTGGTCGGCCCGAGGCTATAGTAGAAGACACTTGCCCAAGGTGTCACGCAGTAGGACTGAACCCGGGACCATGTGGTTCGTAAGCAAGCTACTTACCACACGGCCACTGCTACGCCTACGTTTGTTTTTATTTATTTGTTTCAGCCACTGAGTTGCGTCCATGCAGGAGCACCGCTTTGAAAGGGGTAGTCAAACAAGTGAACCCAAGTTATTTTGTCAATCTGGTGCCTATTCTGTAGGACCATTTTTTTCTTTTGCGCGAAAAGGTAAGTAACAACAATGCAGTCAAACCAGCACTGGTTGTCAAGCAGTGGTAGGGCAAACGGAAGCACAAAACACACACACGCATGCCTATTTATGTGGAGAAAGGTTATATATATATATATAACCTTCAGTGAGATTGAGCCCGAAACCATTTGATTGCAAGATGTCTATCTTAACCACTCAGCCGTCTCCGCGCCTTTGGTTATTATACAGACTTCGAATTCTTCAAAATTGTTTTTATGCTCTTTAGGGTACCGGACAAAGTACCATACAGTAGGTACAAAGAAGCTTGAGAGGCGGTTGGATGGAACCTACACTCGCCTCCTTATGAGAGCTCAAAATCTCTCGTGGAAGCGCCATCCAACCAAAATGCAAATATATGGGAAACTACCACCTGTGTCATCTCTTGTGAAATGTAGGAGAGTCCAGTTTGCTGGGACATTGTGTAGAGCTGAAAAAGAAGTAATTTCTACTCTTCTCTCTGGAAGCCATCTACTCGCAATACCATAGGGCGCACACTCTCCTACCCTGATGTAATCTCCAGGGATACAGGCATCCAGCAACAGGACCTCCGTAATGCCATGATGGACCGTGAAGTCTGGCGTAGCATGGTAAATTCCATTGTCTCGACCACGGTCGAACAATGATTATGATGACCATACAGTATATATTCCAGCTTCTTGCATTCTGGGTTAAGAGCTCGTTGGCGCCAACATTGCCT
>NW_021835945.1:32500-35000 GCF_006345805.1 Octopus sinensis | reverse complement strand
TTCATATTTGACAGGTTTTTTTTCGCTATTTGTTCGTCCAACAATATTTCCGATATCATACCATCACCACCACCACCACCACCACCAGCCCACCACCAGCCCACCTCCACCAGCGCCGATATTGCCATGCCGTCGCCGCCGCTCCGCCACCACTATAACTACTGTCGTTGTTTCAATAGGAATAAAGGAACAGGAATTGAGAAATGCCTGAAGCTGTCACTATTTGCTGCAACTTTGTTTCCAACAGGTTTCTTGTCTTTACCTTTTGTCTACTGCTTGCCTTCTTCTTTTCCTTCTTCGCCTTCTTCTTTTCCTTCTTCTTCTTCTTCTTCTTCTTCTTCTTCTTCTTCTTCTTCTTCTTCTTCTTCTTCTTCTTCTTCTTCTTCTTCTTGGTGTTGCCTTGGCGGAAGTTTGTGCTCTCTGAGTGTTCTCGTTATTATTATTATTATTATTATTATTATTATTATTATTATTATTATTATTATAATTATCATTTTGCATGCCATCAAAATGACACTGGGGTAAAATATACGAAGCCCAGTATACCCATCATGACTACCCGTCTTATAAGGGTACACTAGGCACATGCATCACAACCATATGTGCGCAACATGGTGATCTCATATCAAGATAAACAGCACATGACCTTGCAAGTGGGGCCCAGTTAGAATTTTCTTCTGGTCGAGTAGCCCATCCCGCTCAAAAGGTCCCTGAATAAGGGTTGTTTAAGGATGTTGAACGAAACACCCCATGTTTCCAAAGGTGAATTATTCAAACCCCAAAGAATCCCTCAACACATGGCTATGATGCTCCCCCCTACTTCTGCTCTGTGATCAGAGATGCACATATCGTCAGCCACTAAGGGACATGCTCAACTGGTTACGGTCAACAACTGACAAGCAATCTGTGGTATGAGCAGAAATTTTGCTGTAGACCATCTTTTATACCAGGTATTGAGCAGAATATTTGCTTATTATTATTATTATTGTATTATTATTATTTATTATTATTATTATTATTATTATATTATTATCATCATTATTATTATATATTATTATTTATTATTATTATTATTATTATTATTATATTTTATATTACTATTGTAATACAGTGTAAGTAAAATTGCACCGAAGTCCTTAGTCATCTGTCAAGTCACAACCAGTATTTCAGACAGATAATACTTTCCTTAAAGACGTGCGCTGTACCCAATAAGGCTGCTTTTTGCAAGACATCAATCTTGCATGGGATTTCCAGTTGCCTTAACAAGTCTGAAGTCTTATCATTATCATCATTATTATTATTATTATTATTATTATTATTATTATGATTATTATTATGTATTATTATTATTATTATTATTATTATTATTATTATTATTGTTATTATATTATTATTATTATATTATTATTATTATTATTATTGTTATTATTATTATATATTATATTATTGTTATTATTATTATTATTTGGTTATTATTATTATTATTATTATTATTGTTATTATTATTATTATTATTATATTATTATTATTATTATTTGGTTATTATTATTATTATTATGGATTATTATTGTTATTATTATTATTATTATTATTATTGTTATTATCATTATTATTATTATTATTATTATGATTATTATGGTTATTTATTATTATATCATCATTATTATATTATTATTATTATTATTATTATATTATTTTGTTATTATTATATTATTATTATGTTATTATTTTATTTTATTATTAGTATTATTGTTATTATTATTATTATATTATTATTATGTTATTATTATTATTATTATTATTATTATTGTTATTATCATTGTATTATTATTATGATTATGGTTATTATCATATTATTATTAGTATTATTATTATTATTTATTATTATTATTATTATTATTATTATTTTGTATTATATTAGTATTATTAGGATTATTTTATGTGTTATTATTATAATTATTATTATTAGTATTGTTAGTAGCATTATTATTATTATTATTATTATTATTATTGTTATTATTAGTATTCTCATTATTATTATTATTATTATTATTATTATGTTATTATTATTATTATTATTTTATTAGTATTAGTTGGTTATTATTATTATTATATTATTATTTTATTGTTATTATTATTTATTATTATTTGATTGTTATTATTATTATATTATTATTTATTATTGGTATTATCATATTATTATTATTTTATTATTGGTATTATCATGATTATTATTATTATTATATTATTATTATTATTATTATTATTATTATTATTATTGTTATTATTATTAGTATTATTATTATTATTATTGGTATTATTATTATTATATTATTATTGTTATTATCATTATATTATTAATTATTATTATTATAGGGGTTATTATTATATATCATTATTATTATTATTATTATTAGTATTATTATGATATTATTGTTATATTATATTATTATTATGATTGTTATATTAGTATTATTAATTAGTATTATTATTATTATTA
>NW_021835945.1:20000-30000 GCF_006345805.1 Octopus sinensis | reverse complement strand
TGACTGCGGCCATGCCGGAGCACCGCCTTTAGTCGAACAATTTGACCCCCAGAAATTATTCTTTGTAAGCCTAGTACCTATTTTATCTATCCCTTTTGCCGATCAGCTTAGTTACAGGCACATAAACACGCCAACATTCATTCTCAAGCGATGGTTGGGGGATAAACACAAAAATACGAAAATATACATACATACATACATACATATATATATATATATATATATATATATATATATATATTAGGTTGTCACGAAAGTTCTTGCGGTTTTTAACCTTTAAATTCAGATGCACATATCTCGGCTCAAGCAAAACTTTATCAATCGAAACAAGTTTATTTATGCAAGTAGCATAAAAATACTGCATTCTGGTGGCGATGAAGTCATTGAAGGCGTGTTTGGCATCGTCTTGGTTTTAGAAGCATTTCTCAATCAGGAAGTTGTTGAGATCCTTGGGAAAATAAAATGACCTCAGTATTAAAAAAGAAAAAGAGTAACACGATCAGATAGGGCGAAAAACAGGCTTTAAAATTATATATAAAGTCAAAGTGATTTAAGGAAAATAAATTTGAAAAGAACATCATTTAAAACCAAAATTTAAAATTCCGCAAGAACTTTCTTGATAACCTAATATATATATATACATATACACATGTATGTAAACTGAGTTAGCGGTTATAGTAACCGACTAAGGGATAAGATCTCGTATATACTATTGGTATTCGTTACCCGTGTTATCCCCGGGCAATGGTGTGCAGACAGACCATACACGTAGAGTGCAGGTAACAACAGGATAAACAAGAATTTATCAGGGACCAATGCAAATAATTTTTTTTAAATGGAGAAAACCACAGATTAATAATTATTTACCATCAGGGACTGCAGGTTCGAGCCCCTGATGGTAAATTATTTGCTCTTAACATATTGTCTAAGTTTTCTTTCCTTTTCCTTCTTCCTTTTGTTTATATTCTATATTCTTGTTTGTCACTCTGACGAAGATCCGTTGCCTTAATTCGAACGCCCTATGAAGATGAGGAATTTTATTCTCGCATTTAATTATAGACTGCATTTTGGCAATCTGATCAGTAACGGCCGCCGTAAGATGTGTTGTCATTCTTTATAGTAAAACATAAGCTATAAATGTGGTCCAATCTATGTGTTGGTAAATGTGTGATTTTCTTCATTTTCTAATTATATATATGTATATATATATATATAATATATATATATAAGAGGGGCTTCTTCAGTTTCCATCTACCAAATCCACTCACAAGGCTTCGATGTACTTATGTTTGTATATGTGATGAAATTTTAGATGAAAAATAATTACATGTACATACACGCCTATATATACATATATATATATATATAATATATACGCACGCAAATACATATATACATATGCTTACATAAACATACATACACACCAACATACATATATATATATATACGTGCATGCATTAATATGCATACATGCACATCAATCTGTATATACATCCATACGTACATAAACATACTATAGATAGCATAAACGCTGGCCACGGGTGTCTGCTTATGAAACTAACGTGTATGAAAAATAAGGTTGCTGTCGCAACAATGCGATAGCAATGGAATTGATATTGAGAAGAACGAGTTATTTATAAGAGAATGAAGATAAGAAGTGAATTGGTGCTGCCACCTAGGCGTGATTTTATAGATAACATCAAAGCGATATGGGAAACAGCGCACACTTTATTAATTCTCCTTATAATATGCGTGACTTATTCCACCATTGTAACTACGAAATCCGTTGCAGGTTACTGGATGTCCTTAGCGTAGGGTCAGGTTAAGGAATTCTTTTTTGAATTCGGTGAGAAGTGATTTATAAGATCATGGAGTAGGTAATTAGGAACGTTGACCGTATATCTTCAAAGAGCCTTTAAATGATGCCAAGACAGGTTTGTGCTTCGCAAATAAGAATGCTGGCAAGGAAGAAATGGAAGTGATGCAGTGATAGAATGTGTCGTGGAACTGAAAGAGATGGTTGATGCCGTGTAGAAGATGCAAGATTGACTGCAGACAAACAGATCTCACACTGGAGGCAGAAAGCCAGGAGAGAGACGTGTGGCGAAAGGCAGGGGAGATAATTGTGGCAGAATGAATTCGCTGTATTGAAGATGAGGAGAAGGATCGTGCAACGAAAGCAAGATAGATCAGGAAGTTAATGTCTATGGCTAGCATGGAAGACAGGGGAGCGAAGGAAAATTTAAGGAATTGAATCTGTGGAAAATAGATCCACCGAGGTTGTGATGCATCCTAAGGCAGAGTACGATGTGCTTTCACCCTACACCATAATGGTGATGGACTCCCACACCAATTTCGCCAAATGAAGTCTTGAGGTTCGATCAAATGGACAACCAGTCCATGGAATTAACATGCGAAGGGATTGGGAATTGTATAGATACGTAAGTCCTAAAAGTAATTCCCAGGTCGAATCACTGTGATAATGCATGGGGAAAATCTGAATGTTTTCAATTAAAGACACACTCCATTCAACGGACTTCTGCACACTTTCCCTATTTCCTTTTCCACAGACAAGGTGTAGGACAACCCCAGTCTATATCAAGAATGAAGTGCTGCCCTGACCCTATAGCATGCTCTCAATTGATGTCCACCTCCAAAAAGATTCTTGCTTTTATTAGTTAAAGATCCCATCCCTTTGAGTATTGATATAAAATAGACGTATGAAACGATGGGAGGTAAACTGAAACTTGAACTGTGTAAGACACAAAGATAGCAGTGTACAATATATCTAAAAGAATTGAGATGCGAAATTGTAGTTGAATTCTGTTGAGATTAAGCTGGCACTGTATTTAAAGAGGTCAGAAGAACAGTGGTTCCTGACCTGGAGAGAAAAAAAGAAAATTGTTTATCGGGAAATCGCCAGAGTTATCCACACTCCAGAGGAATATGGTCACGAGAGTTAGGACTGGTTCCTGAGGCATTTACGGTTTGAACCTTTATGTCTGGCGAAAGTACGTAAGAGAAAGACCAAAGATGAAAGCAAAGTGGAAATATTCAGTGAATAGTAAAATAACAATTAATGTGTGGTTGGCATGGTTTGGTCTGGTTGGCTTGGCTTGGTTTGGTCTGGTGTAGTTGCTGCATAGTTAAGAAAGAATGCTATAATCTGGGTTAAAAGAACAAAGTCATACACTGATAGAATCGATGCTGCTCGGCAATGTGTGGAGGACCAAATATTGCTGGAATGTAACGAAACTGCCGTATTCCCTGGTTTATAGCTGACGAAGGGAATGTCCCGTAGTGCAGTGCTGCATATGAAATATTATGTTTGGCATAATATGCTTAGCTACGAGCGTGGGCACGTGTATACGTAGACGCTTATATATGTCTGTGTATATACATGTGTGTGTGTGCCAGTGTATATATATGAATGTGTGTCAGTGTATGTGGATGTGTGTGTGTTCAAAGTCTTTTGTCTTTTGAGTCACGTATTTATATTTCTTCGTGTCTTCCACAACCAAAATATTATTCTTGTTCTTCGTATTATTATTATTGCTGTTGTTATTATTATTATCATCATCATCATCATCATCATTATTATTTTAGGGTGTTTTTACGTATTTATTAGTTGTTTTGTCGCTATATTTCCAGCTGCTGATATATTACTATAATGTACACTCACACACCTCACATCCACACACAAACATACATAATATGGGGGCGTATATATATATATATATATAAATGCATTTACATATACGTATATAATACATACATATGTATATCTTTTATATGTGTGTTGTGTGTGTGCACACAAGCACATTAATATTTTCATAAATATAGACATACATAATTAGATACATAAATACATACGTACACAAATGCATTCACACATTAATATACACCAACATACATACATATTTACGTGCATAAATACATGCATATATTTATATACATTATATATATATATACATATATATACATATATATATATGTATACATATATATATACACACACCCTCAGTCTGTTATTAATATGGTTGCTGCATACACGCATACGTTATCATATATACATACACAAACACACATACATATACATACAGTCAATGTGTTATTAATATGGCTGCCATGTTTGTGTTATACTTTCTTTAGTTCATTGTCAACATCTACAGTTCACGCTCACATTTTTTAGCCTTTGCTTCGTATTTTTTGCCCTCATTTCCTGCTTATCTTACAAAATTCCAGACAATATGAACGCATTAATACATACGTAGACACGCACAAAAGATTCATAGATGCATAAGTTTATATATTCGCACATGCATATAAACATACATTCACGCATACATACATACACAAATATATACGGACATGCATACATATATACACACACACATACACACATACATACATGCATACATACATAGACACACGCATACATATATACATACATACAGACATGCATACATGTATACATACATACATTAACGCACACACATACATACATACATACATACATACATACAGGAATCTTTTATCTTTTAATTGCTTCATTCATAATACTGCGGCCAGGCTGGGGCACCGCCTTGAGGGGACAACTCCACCTCAGTACTTAGAGTTTTACGTCTGGTGTTTGTTCTATCAATGTCTTTGCCAGACCGCAAAGTTACTGGGATGTAAACAAAACAACGCTGTTTGTCCAGCGGTGGTGGGTGACAATTACATACGCTAAGACACATAAACACATACACACAAATACACACACACATACACACAACCACATGCGCACTCACACACACACGTATAATATATATATACATATATATATGTGTGTGTGTGTATGTATGTATGTATGTATGTATATATTTATATATACACACGTCCAGACCACCAGCCCTCTTTCACACGCACATACATACTCTCTTATACACACACGCACCTTCGTGTTGGGGTCACCTTCGTTTTGGAAGTCATTTGACCCTGTTATCTCCCCTACTATCCCTCTAGCATCTAACGTCTGACCTCTGACCTCTGACCTCTGCCTGAAGTCAGAACGCCATGATAGACCGTTAGCTCCTACACGCATTTTTTCTCTCCTTGTTTCTCTCCGTGTTTCTTTTCTGTGTATCTTTCTGTCGAAGAGCGTAGGCTCGAAACGTAAAAGACTTGTTCTGTTTCTATTCCTGAGCGCCATACTAATACATTTGTTTGTTTGTACTCCACCTGCCTTCGTCTTTTGTTTATTTTCGTAAACCTTCCCGTTATATATATATATGTATATATATATATATATATAGATAGATAGATAGATAGATAGATAGATAGATAGATAGATAGATAGATAGATAGATAGATAGATAGATAGATAGATAGATAGATATAAGGCGTAGGAGTGACTGTGTGTTAAGAAGCTTGCTTCCCAACCACATGGTTCCGGGTTCAGTCCCACTGTGTGACACCTTGTGAGTGGGTTTGTTAGATGGAAACTGAAAGAAGTCCGTCGTATATATACACATATATATAATATATATATGTATATATGCTGCTACTGCCATTTCAGCCACTGGTCTTTTCCTTAATTTTATTCGAACACATAAGACTGCTATTATGCTTACTCCCCACAAAACACCACCACGTGGATTCTGTTGAGACCAGTAAGAAAAAATTATGAACTTTTTTAGTACACTTAACTTTTTAAAATATTTTTGATAAGGTTCGTTTTTCAAGAAGAACCGAAACATATATATATATATTATATATAGATAGATAGATAGATAGATAGATAGATATATAATATAATATATATATATAGATATATATATATATATATATAATATATATATATAGATATATATATATATTATATAGCAACAATGCCTTCAACAGACCAACGTAGTAGTTCTAGTTGCACTAACAAGTAATGTTCGTAGCCACTTCAACATAGTTGTCCATTCTAACAGACTTTACTACGATTTTTTAACCCCAAGAGGACATCTCCTCTCGCTGGTTAACGATCCACTCCCGCATCCGAGATATTGCGAGCAGGGGAGCGAACCCCTACCACCTTCTAGCGACGGGACCAGCAGACCAGCCTGGTTTTGGGCAGACCAGCCAGGTTTGTCCGAACCGCTAAGTTACGGGGACATAAACACACCAGCATTGCATGTCAAGCGACGTTGGCGGGGTGACAAACACAGACACACAAAGGCACACACATACATATACACATATATATACGACGGGCTTCTTTCAGTTTCCGTCTACCAAATCCACTCGGTCGGCTTTGGTCGGCCCGAGGCTATAGTAGAAGTCACTTGCCCAAGGTGCCACGCAGTGAAACTGAACCCGGAACCTTGTGGTTGGTTAGCAAACTACCTACCATTGCATTTGCAGAGGTGTGTTTAACAATATTTAGTAGTTAATATTATGGTGGTAGTGGTGGTGGTGGTGGTGGTGGTGGTGGTGGTGGTGGTGGTGGTGGTGGTGGTGGTGGTGGTGGTGGTTGGCGGGATGTTGATGGTGGCGTTGATAATTCTATTGGTAGCGGTGGTGTTGCTGATAATGGTGATGTTGATTATTATGGTGTGGTTCCTGTTATTTGTAACGGTGATTGTTATCGCTTAACCGCAACAGCAACAACAGCGGTTAATTCCAGAGGACATTTTTAGTCATAAATCGCAATTTTTGAACCAGAAAAATATTGATTGTTTTAAAAACGTTTTCTTTTCCATCAATATCAACCATCGATATTTCATACACATTCGCATTTGATTCTGTAGTTTCAAAGCAACCTAAATGTTTATTACTGCAATTGAACGGAAAAGGATAAATATGCTTTTTTTTCCAGCGACCCCCATTTGGGACTTTACGAAAAATTTATCATAATTTCCAAAATAATTCACATATGCAGAAAATTAAAATACTATATATTAGTTTAATTCCTAAGACTCCTGGGAAAGCCAAGAAATATGAATAAAAAAATTTGGCAGTTAATGGGTTAAAAACGGACGAAGTATACAATAGGTTTTGTGTTACAATCTGACCATCACGTTTGTGGCTGGTCGCCATATTCTCTGAATTTCTAATCTGTAAGAGCTAAACATATAAATGTAAATGCATATATACATTCAAATATACATAAATGTATACATATACACCTATACACACACAGACGTGCATACATAATTGCATACAAATATACATTCGAACGTACATACACGCTTAGATAAATACATACATACATATATACATACATGTATGCATGCATACATACACAAGCATGCTTGCATACGTACAGTTATATATGCATATATGTATGCATGCATACATAAATATATGTATGTATGCATGCATACATACATACATGCATCCATGCATACATTCATGTTGGCACATACACGTATATACATGCATACATACATACATACATATACATGCATACATACATACATGCATGCATATATACATACATGCCTACGTATATACATACATGCATATATACAATCATACATACATAAATGCATACATACATACATACATACATACATACCATATCCAAAAGACAGTTTCCGTTTCCAGCGTATTATCATTTAAACCCTTACCGACCTGAAACACGAAAAGTCCGTTAACTTAATTCAAACATCAAAATATTAACCGTTGGAAACTGATCTCCGATCAAAACGCTTATCCTGCCATACATTTTCGCAACTCATCAAGTCGCTGGGAGAAAAGTATCGCTGAAATTGTGTCTAAGGGGAGACAATGCAATTCAGACGCTACAAATGAACCTGATATCTGGAACAATAAAGTTCTGAAACACGTTCTGAAGATTCAAAGGATGTTGAACAAAACAAGATGCTTTCTTTTACAACCTTGCTACTAAGCAGGTGCCCGGTCAAAATTAACTCTGAATAAATATGAGCAAATAAAAAACATATGCGCAAACGTACATACATACATGACTATAATATATATAATATATATGTACTTACATGCATACACACATACATACGTACAGACGTGCGTAGATATTTACTTATAAACATACACACGGATGTACAAGCCTACATACATACGTACGTGCTTACATACATCCACAGAAACACATATACATAAAACCCAGACATACCCATATATACATACATATTCTATACACGCGTACGGTTATATGAAGCGCAAACATACACATATGCATTCATGCGCATATATACAAAAATATATATACATAACCACACGCACATCCGTGCATACAATAAAGTTATGCACACATATACACAACATATACACCATACATTCTTTTATAAAAAAGAACACACAAATACACACACAAGCACACACGCACATACACAAACACACATACGCACACACGTGCGTATACAGACTCACACACACACATACACGCACAAATGTATACACATTTAATTTAATTCTCAAAAATATTTGTTATTTTCTTGAACCGTTCTCTCTTCTCATAATTCATCGTGTTTACATAAGGTGCTTGTTATAGTTGTTAGATTTATTAATATTGACGCTGTTGCTGTTGATATTGTCGTTGCCGTTGTTGGAATTTTGTTGTTGATGTTGTATCCTTTGTCGTTTTATTGTTTGTTTCGATGGCAGGGAGGAGGAGGAGGAGCAGGAAAGTCTGTACATTGGTTGTTGCGTTTTTTTTCCTTTTTTATTTTTACTTCTCTTCTAGATCTTCCTGTTACCATTCTCTCGTCTCCATCAGTCCTTTCGTCATTCTCAACCTGCACCCAAACCATTCCACGCCCCCCCCCACTTTCTCTCTCTCTCTCTCCCTCTCTCCCTCTCTCATTCATGTTATCTCACTTACCATCTCTGGAATTCAGAAATGACAAAAGTAAAGCTACACCAAAAACACGAGCAAAAAAATCACTAAAATTCATAATACTATTTTCAGAGAACCTTCCGCGTTTTCTACCAATTTTTGTATAATGTCTGGCGCCTTCCTTCTAGCTGAGAAGAAATACTCACTCACATTATATATATATATTAATTAGATATCTAATATATATATAGATATATATATATATATATATATATATATATATATATATATATATATATATATTATGTATGTGTGTGTGTGTCTATATCTATATATATATTATAGAATATTATATTATTATATATATATATTATGTGTGTGTGTGTGTATGCATAAGCATACATATATACACATTATATATATATATGCATACATATAAAGACACGCAAACATATGTGTCTGTGTATATATATGCATATATACATGTACACCAATATATATATATATATATATATATATATATATATATAAATCTATAAATATATATGTATCTATGCATAAATATACTATATATATATATATATATATATATATATATATATATATATATATATATATATATATATTACATATATATATATATACATATATGTATATACACATACATGTACATATATATATGCATATATATCAAAAGGATGTGTATAATACTATTCGACATACATATTGATATACACGTACACGCATACACATATAGGGGGACAGATAGATACAGATAGATACCTATCTATGTAGGTAACTAGGATGACCCCAACTCTATCGAGTAAGATTATGAGCATAGACACACACACGTGTGTGTGTAAACTTATTTGTCGTCATGCGCAGAGCCGACTACGTTCACCAAGATAACGTCGAATCTCTGCAGATCTTCCTCAATTACATTCAACCATCTGGCGTGGGGCCTACCAAGAGGCCTCTTCCAGCCTTGCTACGTCGAAGGAGAGTAAGGCTGGAGATGGAGCACATTCTTTATCGGTGGATAAACAGTATTTGCGGATTAACAAGTCCGAGGAATTATGTATATTATTTACATTATTTACATTTGACGGATATTTGTCCTCGTCTGGTTTCAGCTGATATACCCTCCAGCCTTCATCTTGGGTTCTAATTCCTAAGGTAGTTTTCGATGTTGTTGTTCTTGTAGTTGTT